>NC_083465.1:32055987-32271848 GCF_030014155.1 Tachysurus vachellii
CATAACACTGAGACAAGTATTTCTGTCGATGATCCAGAAGGGAAAAAGGGAGCTCACAACAAATGTTGTAAATGTAGAGGATGTCAATAATGCCATGCACAGACTGATCACATACTTTTCTGATTGTAAACGACTCAAAGTAGCAGTAGCATGGTTACTTAAGTTTAAGAGCAACATACTAGAACTGAGTCATCAAAGAAAGCAGTTTATTGCAGCATCAGAAGACCTGAACAATGGGGAACGTAAAATGCAGGAAGTCAAAGCTTCGTTGGAGGACAGTGTTTGTCTTCGGATGATCTCTTTATGGTGGAAAAGGCTATCATCCAATTCTGTCAGCAAGAAAGGTTTAGTATGGAAATTGCTTCACTGGAATCTAGGAAAACTACAATCAGAAGGGATGGTGCTATTTACAAGCTAAACCCGATTTTTAAAGATGGATTGTTAAGAGTTGGTGGACAATTATGCAAGACTGCAATGCCTGAAGAGGTGAAACATCCTCTCCAAAGATCAACACATTTCCAAGCTTATCCTTAAACACATCCATGAACAGACTGGACATGGTGGAAGAAATCATATTCTTTCCACATTAAGAAGAAAGTACTAGATCACCCATGCCAATGCAGCTGCCAGGAAGGTTATTTCAAGCTGTGTCTATTGTCGGCATCAGAAAGAGAAATTGGATGAACAAAGGATGGCTGACCTGCCTTCAGAAAGGTTATCTGTAGACCTACCTCCATTTACCAATGTTGGAGTAGATTACTTCGGTCCAATTGAAGTTAAAAGAAGCAGTTCACTTGTGAAGCTCTATGGTGTGATATTTACATGCATGGCCAGTAGAGCAGTCCATTTAGAGATCGCTTATTCTTTGGACACCGACTCCTGCATTAATGCCTTGCGCAGGTTCATTTGCAGAAGAGGTCAAGTGTCTTATTTAAGATCAGACAATGGAACTAACTTTATTGGTGCAGAAAGGGAGTTAAGGAAAGCACTAGCAGAGTTGTATCAAAACAAGATCCAGACTTTAGCACATAAGAAGCACATCAAGTGGAGTTTTAATCCACCCGCAGCTTCAAATCATGGACGAGTATGGGAACAAATCATACAAATGATAAGAAGTGTTGTCTTCAGTTCTGCATCAACAAACATTAGATGATGAGGGATTACACACCTTTATGTGTGAAGTAGAGGCCATTCTAAACGATCGACCAATTTCCAAGGTGTCTGAGGATCCGATCGATTTAGAGCCCCTCACCCCCAACCATCTTCTCACTATGAGTAAAAGGCCTGTCCTGCCTCCTGGACTATTTGATAAAAATTACCTGTATGCAAGAAGAAGTTGGAGGCAGGTGCAATAACTCTCAGACCTCTTTTGGAGGAGCTGGATAAAGGAATACTTATAATACTTACCACGCAATTTGCAGCCAGGTGCCATTGTTCTCGTGGCAGACACTGCAGCCCCACGTAATTCTTGAATGCTTGGAAAAATCCAAACAAAACAGGGGGCATGAAGGAGCAGGTCAAACAAACTGTTTTACCGTCACCATATCTGAACTTGTGTAGATAGATGTTTCTTTTATTTTCTTTATTGTTTATTGCTGTTTAATTTTGGAATCAAAAAAGGGACTAAATAAATGGATTGGAATATGTTTTGATGTTTTATTGCCTATCTATATTCAAGTAGAAATGACACGTCAGAACAAAGACCTTAAAATGGACAATCAAGCATCAATGTCTGGAATAGTAATGTATTGTGCAAAACAGCAATCACTGATGTGTGAAAGACAACATGTGCAAGGAGCACAAGATGTTCCAGTCCCTGAAGATGTTCCAGTCAGTGCATTCAAAACAGTCCTGAAGAGCAGAGGTGGCTCCTGCTGGGCAAGTTTTCGTCTGCTTCAGAACCCGTTTAGAGCGTCTGAGTTGGACTGTATACCGGAAATAGCATAATAGAGATGTGGTCTGAGTAGCCGAGGTGGGGGTGCTGCTCTGCACGATACGCGCCGAGAATGCTTGTTTAAACAAGATCCAGCATGATTTCATGTTGTTGCAGTATTGCTGTACTGTATTAAAGGTGGGGTGTACGATGTTTGAAAGCCAATGCTGACATTTGAAATCACCAAAACAAATACGCCCCAATCCTGTTGGTCCCAGCTCCGACCACATGCATCTATCATAGCTGAAGGGAAGAACAATACGATTGCAGATAAACAAATAAACTAAAATGACACACAAGCATAATCATGCAAAGGAAGGCATACACAGTATTAGTTCTGTGAAACAAAGCAAAACCAACGTTACTCACCTATCGAGAAGGAAAAAAGCAGCCTCGGCGTCTTAAGTAAAGTTAGTCGCATATTCACAGATTCGAGTTTCCAGAGTCAATAACTCCTGAGCTAAACGCTGTTACTACACAAATAACACCTCTTTTCTATAGTAGTAATGTAGAGAGGCAGTTACAGCCCAATTTTGCTTAAAATGACGCCTGAGATAGTGACCCGAGGTAGTTCGGATAAGCGGTAGAAGATGAATGAATGAATGAATATAAATATTTTAAGCTTAATAAAAATGCTATATCCTTTAGCCATTGTGAGTGAGATGGTGGGACAGAGGACTTCCACTGAAGAAGGTGGAGACATGAGGTCAACAAGCTAATAACTTCCTTTTGCATAGAATTTAACTGAGATGCTTTGCAAATGTACTCCCAGAATAGTGGACATTGTACTGAAATAACCTGACCAATAATTGTATAGTCATGGACAGAAAAAGAAAATCTCAGCAAAGTCTTGTTTTAATGAGCTTAGCAGTTCTAGCTTCAAGGACTCTGCATCAATTACCTGCACGACTTCCCTCGGAGAGGTGGAGCTGCGTGGTGAATACGAAGCCCAATGGTCCAGGGTTGCTACCTGTATAGCAGGCCTCAGTTGTTGGGTCGCAGTGGGTGTTTGATGTTTCACCAGCCATGATAATACATCCAGGAAGTGAAAAAAACCTTTAACAAAATACACTAGGGGTAAATATATCAAAAAGATCATCTCAATTGCGTTATAAAATAACAATTACCATGATCTCTGCAGGAGTCTCAAATCAGACGTCTTACTCAATTGGCTGCTCAACAGCAACCCCAATTGAACTGAATTGAATAGAGTTAATGGAGTGGAGCCCTGAGACAGTTTTCAGATACCAAAAGAGGTGTAAACAAAAATAAGTCAATAAGCCAAAAACAAATAATAACGAAAAGCACTGAGAATGGAATATAACGGTAAGTCAAATAGCTAAAATTGGAACATGATCAGATCATTCTGTGATGTCTTCGTGAATTGAATTGAATTTCTCATCTATGGCTCCTGTGAGTAACATTGCTTTTTTCAAAGTGTTTACTGACTTGAAGAGCTTGGAAGAAGTGACCCTACACCCAGTGTCACTGTGGATGCAAGAAAGCCTTTGCTTGTATTCAGGCTTGGGGATTAACAGGCTCTCAATATAGAATTGCCATTAAATATGAAATCCTTTCAGGAGGTCTGCAGAACCACTGAAGGTGTCAGGTTACATGAAAATTCACTGTTGTCCCAACATTCCACCTACATCCATGTATGGTGCGAAGCAAATCTGTCCTGTAATGGAGGTTAATGCAGTTTCTGTTAAAGCACATTATTGAAACAAAATAAATATAAGAAACAATTGAGGACAGAAAGAACGGGGCTAACTACATGAACCAGAACAGGCACAGAATAAAATGGCTCCACAAAAGCAGAAGATTTTTGCCCTTGTTTAACCTTCCTCTTATGTTAGCTTTCTGTTACCATCTCTTATGTCAACGGGTCGGTTTTGACCCGTGTCTTAAAACAGTCATAAAATAGCCTCAAAACAATTATTTATCATCAGATTTGTTTCCTACCTCTTAGATAACATGTTAGGCTTCCTTATCCATAAAAAGTTTGGTTTTAATATTTTTGGTGTGGCCCCTGGGCCTTTCTTTTGACAGCATACTTTTCGTTTTCAATTCCAAAAAATGGTAAAACTAACCTCAAGAGAATTACATAAATAAATGAAAGATTGTTATGTTTCCTGACTATTACTGATGAGTATTAGGACACATCTCTTAAATAAATTTGTTTTATAAATTTTTTAATTTTAATTTTATTAACTATTGTAACATCTATGGTGTTACGGGTCAATTTTGACCCATATATTTTTTTTTCAAAAATAGAACATTAATACAAATACAAAATGAAAAGCAGAACAAGTAATAATACAAAATGTAGATTTGCCAGGTCAAACACACAACAACCAATCAAGCAAATCAAACCAATAGAAATCTATTACTACTAAATCCAAAAAAAGTCTTTATGTGCAAAAACATGCATGAGTATGTGTGTGTTTAGATGCATGTGTGGCAAAAAAGTTACACTTTTAATGTGTTCTTTGCAGAGATATATTTTGCAGTAGACGCACAATATATTTGTCTTTCTGTCCTTATTGCTAGGGAAGACCTGACACCGCTTTCTTTTAGAATCAGGTGACCTCAGTAGGTTGTGGCTGTGCTGGTTGATGTTGAGACAGGGCTGTTGGAGGAGGATGCAGGCAATGATGTTCTTTGTTTTGTTGATGGTGTGGATGGGGTGCTAGGTGAACTCTGTAGCTGTATGACCAAGGCTGCAGCAGCTGTGTCTCGGGGCACCCGTTACCTTCGCTCAATGTGTGCATTGACAAGGGAACCAGCTCCTCAAAAACATTCTTTGCTTTTTTTTTTGGTTGAGTTCCACCCCAGGTGAATGTGGGTCCACAACACAAATGCATTGTATGCATTGCATGTTACAAAACACAACCATTGGCCATCTCCTGGTCATTCACTGGCAAGTCTAGGTGGCAGTCAGCTTGTCCAGGTTGTCCACCTCTCCATTGTTTTTATTATAGTCCAGGATTAATATGGGCTTTTTGTCAATTCGTGATGAGACAGCAGAATCTTTGTGAAAAGTGGACATAAGTACGACACTCCGTTTTTTTTGGACAACATGAAACAACAGTGGTGGTGTCTGTAAAAGTGAATTTTGAAGAAAGAGAAGCCCTGTGCTTCACCTGCAAAATTTCAACGGGCAACTCAGGTTTATTTATTTATTTTTTTTATTGTGCCCACCATGGTAAGATTCCTTCTAAGAAGTTCTTCTCCAAGGTCATAGCTGGTAAAAGAAATTGTCACACGTGATATTGTGATCCCGCAGTCCAGTAGTCATATCGAGGACTACACATTTTCGTTGTTTTTTCTCAGGGATGCCACTCACAGGTTTGCCTGTGTAAATCCGTAGATTTTGATGACGTTTGCTGCCATGAAATTCAGGAGGTACTGAGCTCTAATACAGTATATGTTACTTCAGCACTGGCAACCACCTCATCAGACTCATCAGATGTGTCTGTGTCTTCCGTTGATACTTTACATCATCTTCATCATCAGAAACATGCTTGTCCATATCACTATGCTGTTCTCTGTCCTCTGCCTCATTTTCAGCAAAGATATGATCCAGAGCTTGGCATGTCGTAAATTCTTTTCATTTTCGCATGCTCCAAGATGGCGATGTGTACTCTGCAAGTCACTAACTCCAAACTGAATTGGTCTTATGCATGCCTTGTGTCTGGACGTATACGTCTTTGTTTGTTTGTTTTGTTTGTTCAGGGAAGGTGACAAACGGGCAAAGAGAGAAGACCCTAACTAAAGCCCACAGGTTTGGAAGAGAAGCTGGCTGTCAGTGGGCTGTTGGCTGACAGTGTTAGTGAGCTGACAGTGTGTTTATGATTTCAGATTTGGCACTAATTATAGCATTATAATATTATAACTGGGTCAAAACCGACCCTAACTACACAAAGGTCATAATTTTCACCAGAGCATTTTATAATTTAGTAAAATTTATTTTTTTTGTTTTATTTCGTTTAAATAGAGGTTCCTGACAAAGTCAAAAAGCCTTGATGCAATTAACAAATTTATGTGGTACTTTTAAGCATTTAAAACCTAAAAACGGGTCAGTGCCGACCCTAACACAAGACGAAGGTTAACATAAGACAACATAAAAAATACCCATTTACAGATATAAAAATCTTTATTGTATATACTTAATAAGTAGGTAAAATATAAATATTTATGCAATTGCAAGAATGAAATACATATAGATTATGTTGATTATTTTCTTTAATTAACAGTATGCAGCTTAATTTTAGTAATTCAGTATAGTAACTACTTGGGAATTAATTTAAAATAAAATAAATAAATAAATAAATACATTTATAAATAAACAAACATAAATAATTTATAGATAGATAGATGGATAGATGGATAAATAGATAAACTATATGGTAAAATAAATTCCAATGATAAAAGACAAATTATTTTACACATAATCTGTTTTTAAAAGAGTCCATTTCTTGTTGCATATTGGACGTTGTAGGACCGTCTTCTGTTGTAGCGCCTCCTTAAACCAGCACAGCAGCCACAGAGCAGACACTGAGAGATACAGGGAGAGAGACAAGGGGGAGTAGAGTTAAGATTCTGATTAGATATTTATGGTCCTGTATTTGCTGTTAAATAAAAATACTATATAAACAAATAATGAAGTAATTTGTCAGTGTCTGCAACTGAAGCAATTATAGATAAATATTAAAATATCTAAACATTATTTATATGTCGTGCCAAAGAGCATCCTAAATTTATAACGTTTACAAGCGATTTTGGTGACACTTACACAGAGTAGAATCCAGCAGGGTATGAGAATAATGACTATACTGCAGGGGATAATGATGCCCAGGATCCATGCAGAATTTCCAACAGTGGTGGTGTTCTGTGCTTGGACTGTGGGCCTCAGGACTACGTGGACAGGGGGGTCTGTTTGAGCAGCAGGAGTAGTGAGGGTCGATAGACCGCTAATGTTGAGTACTGCATATAGAAATCCACTTGGTGTCCACTTGGTGTCACCTTCCACAAAGACGTATTCTGAATTAGCCACAATTTCTGTACCATTAAATCTGGAGGAAAAGAAAAATATAAATTGAGTGTATTTCCTACATTTAAAATACACATGACAGATAATCATTTCATTGTAGAGCCCAAGAATGTGTTTTTAAAGGCAGGTCTTTGGAAATAATTGTCCCTAATTTTATGTTGGTCTCATTCCTCTTTTGGTTTTATCACTAAACCTAACATTGACAAGATCCTGCAGGTTTACTACAGAGCTTTTGTTTTCTTTGTAATTTGATCAGTTCAGGTTATCTCTCTCTCTCTCTCTCTCTCTCTCTCTCTCTCTCTATCTATCTATCTATCTAATTACATGACAGAAATCAAATGACTGCATTGACATTGTCAAATGGTGCTGCGACATGTCAAGTATTAACCTGGAGATAGACATCAACTTGTTCACTTGGGAAGGCTGCAGTTATTCAGCAATATGTTGAACTCTGTTAGTTAAATGGGCTACTTTATATTTTTAATAGACTGAGAAACAATTTTAGATCTCAAGTACTACATTTTTTCTTCTGTTTGTATTGTGTAAGAACATTCTAAGTTATCCTGTTATTTTTATTTGTTTGTGTAGTAAAAAAATAAAAAGTGAATTATTATGACCTCAGCAAAGAAATACAAAGCTTAAGACCAGTCCAGCTTGTTTGCTGATCACCTGACTAATTGTCTTCTACATTTGAGTTTGCCTGTAATTTAACAATAAATCTACAGTTGTATCCAACATGTCTCTGAATCTTTCTATAATATTAAGGCAGTTCATATTCTAAATCAATTATTGCTATTAATACTATCCTGGTGCTTGCATCCTAAGAAGAAGCAGCTTTTATGTATCATGTACATATGAACAGGGTCAGCCAGTATACAGAGTCCCTGGAACAGTCTGGGGTAACTGTTGCAGCTTGGTAGGACTGGGGCTTGAATCTACAATCTTTCATCCGGAACCCATTGCCTTACCAACTGCTCTAATTTGTGACTGTGGTGGAAATTTCTAATCTAAAGAAGTTTATAAGGCTTTGTCCTTCTATGGTTTTACCTTTTATCTGTAGTAACTAGATACCGACATTTGTCATCTGTGGTTTTCTTAAGATTATGACAGGGGCAGTAGGGACTGGAGACGAGTTGTCGGGAATTAGGCATAAACAACTTCCAGCAAATATTCTAGTAGGCCTTCTAGCAGACCTTGGCCTGGTCCAGATTAGCTTGATCAGGAGACGAGCATGCAGTGATATTGAGCCAATGACTAATGACATTTTTTCTAAATGACAACTTGTATTTTATTATTTATTTATTTTATTAAGATAATGTTTGAATTTTGAATCAGTTTTGTGAAGCAGCACTCAAGATGACACGTAAAATGAAGACACTTACGTGTAGTTTGCTTGTGGGAAGACAAATACAGGAGCATTTTTGACATTCAGAATATTGTTCAACTAAAAAAAGAGGGATAAAAAAGTGGTTTTATTTATTTATTTACTTACTTACTTACTTATTATTTTAGAGTGTAAAATAATTTGGGAACAAAGAGCAGTTGCTAACACATACCAAGCTGTTGATGGTGTTTTGGATTAAAGAATATGTTCCATTCCTCAGCTGAGTGTCCTTGGAGATTGTCACATTGCTGATTTGGAATCCAAAGCTTATAATGTATGAGTTGTTGTCAATTTCTGAAAGTGAGATAATGAACAGAATTATATTCAACACATTACAGTTAATATATTTTAATTCTAATTTAGGGAGATTAATAAATTAGACTCACTCTGATAGATGACATCCTGTATGCTCACAGGATCACTCAGTTTTTGTGTTACAAGATCTCGTGCTCTTCTGATCTTTGCATCCAGCAGAGCATTAGCAGCATTGAGAACATCAGCCTCATTAGGTACTCTGGTCAAATTCTTAAAAACTAGACGAATATATATCAGAACATTCCCCAATCTGAAATAGGAAAGCAAATATAACTTGTAAAGTACATGAAGAAAAGGTAGAACATACAGTAAAGAACAGTTATACACTCATTAAGTAAATAAGAGCTGATGAAACTGGAAGGTTTAGAATAGAATAACCACGTGAGTAACTAATTATAATTGAATGAGGGGGCATTTAACACATTTTGTTAGAACAACTAACTTTTGAAATTATATTTCAGGGCACTTACACAGGTGAAATATCATTCAGGAAAGATGCTGGTGTTTTAGTGTCTCCAACTTGGCAGTTGTATAACATGTCTCCTATAACCTGGGTTCCTGATATCCTGTTACCAGTAGAAATATATTCAAACATCACAATATAATTTGGTTTACATTTCAAAATACAGAAAGTATTTTCTGTACAGAACACCACTGTGAACTCACGTGAAGAAAGAACTCTGTGGGTTGAATGGTTCTGCACCAGCTTTATTTAGAAGTGTGTTTAACTGGATAAGGAAAGATAATTTATCAGTAAGAATGTGAGACATTAAATCATTTCACTAATATGCAATGTGCTTAATTATATTGTATTAAAATTAAATTTTAACACAAGAATTTTACAGTTGATACATTTAACTCTCTTATTGTAGTAGAAAACGGGGTCTTTCTACACATAAGAAGGGTATGAAGCCATGGCACATAACTCTAACCCTAAACCTAACCCTCCTGGTGCTCTAAAACAGTGCACTGGCAGGTGCTATCCCAGGGAACAGATCTGTGCAAGGAAGAGGAGCGCACATGGAACCCACTGCTCCCCAAAGCACGAGAAGTGGCAGGGCAGGAAGTAGGGGAAGCCTTCCTGAAAAGGACCTTCCTAGGAACCCTCAAGCATCAGGATTACTTCTTAGTATGCCTGGCTGAATTGACAGCCCTACGGTCTCCTCTCACCTGACAGGTCTGCCACCAAAATACCTGCTGTAAAAGCCGGAGTCCCGATCTGGGAGGGGAACATGTTCTTTGCCCCTTTCCTCAAAAATGAGAGAAGTTTTCCTTGGATGAACAAGGTTTGGTCTGTGCCAAGAACAGTGGGCTATCCAAGAAGGCCACGACACTTAAGGAGCATGGGTGGGATGAACCCCACATGAGGTGATTGGGTAGACAGCATTGGAGATGGCCCTTAAAGGGCATCCTTGAAAACCCTAGCCCTCGGGCATTAGGATTCCTTCTGACCATAGATAAGCTCCATTAGCAGGTCAGCTTGGTAAGCCTGTAAATCTGTGATTGTGTGCAGCACCATACCAGGTTATCCTACAAAATTGTAGCCTTTTCCTAAAAGGAGGGGAGAATAAACAGGCAGAATATGGGTCATTCCACAGCCTCAACAACACAGTGTGGAACTTTGTGAAAACGGGAGACGCCTGCATAGAGCTGGAAGCGAAAGCAATTGTCAAGCTCAGAGTGGACAATGCTAACCTTTCATAGGACCAATCCTAAGCTAAGCTTAGTAAAAGCATGTGTGCTCGGTTCCAAGAGCTAATCGAACACCAGAGAATGTAGTGGCAATTTGACTGCTTCTTGCTCCTCATTGCCTACATTGAGGTCCTCAATTCCTAAGTTGAGTCCTTAAATAAAGAAAATACGTGATAATAGTTCTTTGTTCAGGTCAGGAGAAATCGTAAAGTGAGCTCCCGGGTTCAAAGCGAAGACAAAGAAGCTGGAGTAATGTGTTGGAAAATGCCATTATATGAAAATGAGCATAATCATTTCATCATGTGTCCTTCCTATGCCATAAAATTGGTATGTGTGCCCATAGACCTTCAGAGACCACTTCCTTAAAGTAGCATTCCCATAGTGTCAGCACTGACACAGCGTCAAGTTCCCTCGAAAAGGAACTAATGATTAATTGATGTTCCAAAAATGATCAGGAACACCTGTAGAATGTCATTAAGGACATAGTGATGTACACTCACAATATTGTTGATGATGCTCTGCATTTGGTTGTAGGTATCATTCCATAATTCATGGTTCTGTGACAGTCACTGTCACCTGAGTTCAGAACCGCTTTGCAACGATGAGGGAATTCACATAATTTATGTCCCTACTTATGGAATATGTTTGGTGTCTGCCATTGCAAAGTCTTTCTACTATTTCTGTGAGACATATCAGACACTTTTCAATTCCCCCATTGCAGTCCTCTATTGGATTATTGTTTATGATCCTGTTGCAGATTTCTGCGCAGTTTTAACTATTGTATCTACGTTTTGCTGTATTTTGACCTTTCCCTGATTTACCCCACTGTGAGTCTGTAATTCCTCAGATGACCCTGGGTTGATCTGTTGACTTTTAGATTAACTATTAAACTGTTTTTATTAATCTGTGCAACTGGATCCGACGTCATCTCTGGATATTTGTGAGAATATCATTAAGCACAGAGTGATGCACACTCACAGCATTGTTGATGATGCTCTCCACTGGGTTGTAGGTATCATTCCATAATTCAGGGTTCTGTGACATGCTGATGTTACTGATCTGGAATGTGAATTTTACTGCATAGCAGGTGTCTGAAGTTTCTGTGGAACAAATCAGATGACCTTGAAATGCTGATAAAGAAGTCATAGAGATGAAAGAATAATATGTGTAGTACGTATTTGTGTTATCAATAAAACAAACATACTCTCATAGGTGAAGTTCAGCACTTTTACAGAGTCAGTGAGGTTTGTGAGTCGAGCACTCAGAAGAGTGTGGATTACACTGAGGACCAAACTCTCACTGGGAACAGGAGAGGAGGAATTGAAGAACATTGTGGTCTGAACCACAGCTGAACCAGATCTGATGAAATAAAACATTATGGTGATTATTTTTTACAGTGAGACTGCTGATGTAATTCTCTGTTAAATTCAAATGTTCGTAAGAATATTATTAATTATATATAAATGAACAAACTTCACATACAGAGGGTAAGAACACACTGACTGAATGCAAACTTATTAAATTAACATAAGGACACTTACATAGGTCTGCTTTGCGCTTCAAGCTCATTCAGGAAAGATGCTGGTGTTTTAGTGTCTCCATCTTGGAAGTGGTATGTCATGTCACCATTAACCTGGTTTCCTGAACTCCTGTTAGCAGTAGAAGACAAAAGTCACAATCCAATTGACTGTACAATATGAATTAACACACCGTTCTTTGAGCGTGGAAAGAACACTGCTGTGATCTTACGTGAAGAGAGAGCTCTGGGGTTTGAACGGTTCGGCAGCAGGTTCATTTAGAAGTATGTTTAACTGCAGAAAGAAAAATAATTAATCAGTTTTTATGTTTGACGAAAGGACATTCCTTTGTATTGTTTCTGTAACCAGTTATTGTTTTAGATTAATTTTTATTCCTGTTTGTTTTCAACTGAATATACAGATATGATCTATCCATCCCTTCATTCCCTAAACTGCTTGATCCAGCACCAGAGTGCGCAGAGAGGCTAATACCTCAAGTCTCTATCAGCATCATACATTTTAAACACAGAAAGGTTAGAGTCACTACCTGTACTTCTCCCACTGACCACAGGAGTCACTGTCACCTTAGTTCAGAACTGCTTTGCATCCCTGAGGGAATTCACTTCATTTATGTCCCTACAGTACTTATGGAATATGTTTGATGTCTGCCATTGCAAAGACTTTTTACTACATCTGTGAGACATATCTGACGCTTTTAATTCCCCCCATTGCAGTCCTCTATTCAATTATAGTTTATGATCCTGTTACAGATTTCTGCGCAGTTTTAACTATTGTATCTACGTTTTGCTGTATTTTGACCTTTCCCTGATTTACCCCACTGTGAGTCTGTAATTCCTCAGATAACCCTTGGTTGATCTGTTGACTTTTAGACTAACTATTAAACTGTTTTTATTAATCTGTGCAAATGGATCCAACGTCATCTCTGGATATTTGTGAGAACATCATTAAGCACAGAGTGATGTACACTCACAGCATTATTGATGATGCTCTCCACTGGGTTGTAGGTATCATTCCATAATTCAGGGTTCTGTGACATGCTGATGTTACTGATCTGGAATGTGAATTTTACCCCATAGCAGGTGTCTGGAGTTTCTGTGGAACAAATCAGATGACCTTGAATTGCTGATAAAGAAGTCATAGAGATGAAAGAATAATATGTGTAGTACGTATTTGTGTTATCAATAAAACAAACATACTCTCATAGGTGAAGTTCAGCACTTTTACAGCGTCAGTGAGGTTTGTGAGTCGAGCACTCAGAAGAGTGTGGATTACACTGAGGACCAAACTCTCACTGGGAACAGGAGAGGAGGAATTGAAGAACATTGTGGTCTGAACCACAGCTGAACCAGATCTGATGAAATAAAACATTATGGTGATTATTTTTTACAGTCAAACTGCTGATTTAATTCTCTATTAAATTCAAATGTTCGTGAGAATATTATTAATTATATATAAATGAACAGACTTCACATACAGAGGGTAAGAACACACTGACTGAATGCAAACTTATTAAATTAACATAAGGACACTTACATAGGTGTGCTTTGTGCTTCAAGCTCATTCAGGAAAGATGCTGGTGTTTTAGTGTCTCCATCTTGGAAGTGGTATGTCATGTCACCATTAACCTGGTTTCCTGAACTCCTGTTAGCAGTAGAAGACAAAAGTCACAATCCAATTGACTGTACAATAAGAATTAACACACCGTTCTTTGAGCGTGGAAAGAACACTGCTGTGATCTTACGTGAAGAGAGAGCTCTGGGGTTTGAACGGTTCGGCAGCAGGTTCATTTAGAAGTATGTTTAACTGCAGAAAGAAAAATAATTAATCAGTTTTTATGTTTGACGAAAGGACATTCCTTTGTATTGTTTCTGTAACCAGTTATTGTTTTAGATTAATTTTTATTCCTGTTTGTTTTCAACTGAATATACAGATATGATCTATCCATCCCTTCATTCCCTAAACTGCTTGATCCAGCACCAGAGTGCGCAGAGAGGCTAATACCTCAAGTCTCTATCAGCATCATACATTTTAAACACAGAAAGGTTAGAGTCACTACCTGTACTTCTCCCACTGACCACAGGAGTCACTGTCACCTTAGTTCAGAACTGCTTTGCATCCCTGAGGGAATTCACTTCATTTATGTCCCTACAGTACTTATGGAATATGTTTGATGTCTGCCATTGCAAAGACTTTTTACTACATCTGTGAGACATATCTGACGCTTTTAATTCCCCCCATTGCAGTCCTCTATTCAATTATAGTTTATGATCCTGTTACAGATTTCTGCGCAGTTTTAACTATTGTATCTACGTTTTGCTGTATTTTGACCTTTCCCTGATTTACCCCACTGTGAGTCTGTAATTCCTCAGATAACCCTTGGTTGATCTGTTGACTTTTAGACTAACTATTAAACTGTTTTTATTAATCTGTGCAAATGGATCCAACGTCATCTCTGGATATTTGTGAGAACATCATTAAGCACAGAGTGATGTACACTCACAGCATTATTGATGATGCTCTCCACTGGGTTGTAGGTATCATTCCATAATTCAGGGTTCTGTGACATGCTGATGTTACTGATCTGGAATGTGAATTTTACCCCATAGCAGGTGTCTGGAGTTTCTGTGGAACAAATCAGATGACCTTGAATTGCTGATAAAGAAGTCATAGAGATGAAAGAATAATTTGTGTAGTACGTATTTGTGTTATCAATAAAACAAACATACTCTCATAGGTGAAGTTCAGCACTTTTACAGAGTCAGTGACGTTTGTGAGTCGAGCACTCAGAAGAGTCTGGATTACACTGAGGACCAAGCTCTCACTGGGAACAGGAGAGGAGGAATTGAAGAACATCGTGGTCTGAACCACAGCTGAACCAGATCTGATGAAATAAAACATTAAGGTGATTATTTTTTACAGTCAGACTGCTGATTTAATTCTCTGTTAAATTCAAATGTTCTTAAGAATATTATTAATTATATATAAATGAACAGACTTCACATACAGAGGGTAAGAACACACTGACTGAATGCAAACTTATTAAATTAACATAAGGACACTTACATAGGTGTGCTTTGTGCTTCAAGCTCATTCAGGAAAGATGCTGGTGTTTTAGTGTCTCCATCTTGGAAGTGGTATGTCATGTCACCATTAACCTGGTTTCCTGAACTCCTGTTAGCAGTAGAAGACAAAAGTCACAATCCAATTGACTGTACAATAAGAATTAACACACCGTTCTTTGAGTGTGGAAAGAACACTGCTGTGATCTTACGTGAAGAGAGAGCTCTGGGGTTTGAACGGTTCGGCAGCAGGTTCATTTAGAAGTATGTTTAACTGCAGAAAGAAAAATAATTAATCAGTTTTTATGTTTGACGAAAGGACATTCCTTTGTATTGTTTCTGTAACCAGTTATTGTTTTAGATTAATTTTTATTCCTGTTTGTTTTCAACTGAATATACAGATATGATCTATCCATCCCTTCATTCCCTAAACTGCTTGATCCAGCACCAGAGTGCGCAGAGAGGCTAATACCTCAAGTCTCTATCAGCATCATACATTTTAAACACAGAAAGGTTAGAGTCACTACCTGTACTTCTCCCACTGACCACAGGAGTCACTGTCACCTTAGTTCAGAACTGCTTTGCATCCCTGAGGGAATTCACTTCATTTATGTCCCTACAGTACTTATGGAATATGTTTGATGTCTACCATTGCAAAGACCTTCTACTACATCTGTGAGACATATCTGACGCTTTTAATTCCCCCCATTGCAGTCCTCTATTCAATTATAGTTTATGATCCTGTTACAGATTTCTGCGCAGTTTTAACTATTGTATCTACGTTTTGCTGTATTTTGACCTTTCCCTGATTTACCCCACTGTGAGTCTGTAATTCCTCAGATAACCCTTGGTTGATCTGTTGACTTTTAGACTAACTATTAAACTGTTTTTATTAATCTGTGCAAATGGATCCAACGTCATCTCTGGATATTTGTGAGAACATCATTAAGCACAGAGTGATATACACTCACAGCATTATTGATGATGCTCTCCACTGGGTTGTAGGTATCATTCCATAATTCAGGGTTCTGTGACATGCTGATGTTACTGATCTGGAATGTGAATTTTACCCCATAGCAGGTGTCTGAAGTTTCTGTGGAACAAATCAGATGACCTTGAAATGCTGATAAAGAAGTCATAGAGATAAAAGAATAATTTGTGTAGTATGTATTTGTGTTATCAATAAAACAAACATACTCTCATAGGTGAAGTTCAGCACTTTTACAGAGTTAGTGACGTTTGTGAGTCGAGCACTCAGAAGAGTCTGGATTACACTGAGGACCAAACTCTCACTGGGAACAGGAGAGGAGGAATTGAAGAACATCGTGGTCTGAACCACAGCTGAACCAGATCTGATGAAATAAAGCATTATGGTGATTATTTTTTACAGTCAAACTGCTGATTTAATTCTCTGTTAAATTCAAATGTTCGTGAGAATATTATTAATTATATATAAATGAACAGACTTCACATACAGAGGGTAAGAACACACTGACTGAATGCAAACTTATTAAATTAACATAAGGACACTTACATAGGTGTGCTTTGTGCTTCAAGCTCATTCAGGAAAGATGCTGGTGTTTTAGTGTCTCCATCTTGGAAGTGGTATGTCATGTCACCATTAACCTGGTTTCCTGAACTCCTGTTAGCAGTAGAAGACAAAAGTCACAATCCAATTGACTGTACAATAAGAATTAACACACCGTTCTTTGAGTGTGGAAAGAACACTGCTGTGATCTTACGTGAAGAGAGAGCTCTGGGGTTTGAACGGTTCGGCAGCAGGTTCATTTAGAAGTATGTTTAACTGCAGAAAGAAAAATAATTAATCAGTTTTTATGTTTGACGAAAGGACATTCCTTTGTATTGTTTCTGTAACCAGTTATTGTTTTAGATTAATTTTTATTCCTGTTTGTTTTCAACTGAATATACAGATATGATCTATCCATCCCTTCATTCCCTAAACTGCTTGATCCAGCACCAGAGTGCGCAGAGAGGCTAATACCTCAAGTCTCTATCAGCATCATACATTTTAAACACAGAAAGGTTAGAGTCACTACCTGTACTTCTCCCACTGACCACAGGAGTCACTGTCACCTTAGTTCAGAACTGCTTTGCATCCCTGAGGGAATTCACTTCATTTATGTCCCTACAGTACTTATGGAATATGTTTGATGTCTACCATTGCAAAGACCTTCTACTACATCTGTGAGACATATCTGACGCTTTTAATTCCCCCCATTGCAGTCCTCTATTCAATTATAGTTTATGATCCTGTTACAGATTTCTGCGCAGTTTTAACTATTGTATCTACGTTTTGTTGTATTTTGACCTTTCCCTGATTTATCCCACTGTGAGTCTGTACTTCCTCAGATATCCCTTGGTTGATCTGTTGACTTTTAGATTAACTATTAAAGTGTTTTTATTAATCTGTGCAACTGGATCCGACGTCATCTCTGGATATTTGTGAGAACATCATTAAGCACAGAGTGATGTACACTCACAGCATTGTTGATGGTGCTCTCCACTGGGTTGTAGGTATCATTCCATAATTCAGGGTTCTGTGACATGCTGATGTTACTGATCTGGAATGTGAATTTTACTGCATAGCAGGTGTCTGAAGTTTCTGTGGAACAAATCAGATGACCTTGAATTGCTGATAAAGAAGTCATAGAGATGAAAGAATAATATGTGTAGTACGTATTTGTGTTATCAATAAAACAAACATACTCTCATAGGTGAAGTTCAGCACTTTTACAGAGTCAGTGAGGTTTGTGAGTCGAGCACTCAGAAGAGTGTGGATTACACTGAGGACCAAACTCTCACTGGGAACAGGAGAGGAGGAATTGAAGAACATTGTGGTCTGAACCACAGCTGAACCAGATCTGATGAAATAAAACATTATGGTGATTATTTTTTACAGTGAGACTGCTGATGTAATTCTCTGTTAAATTCAAATGTTCGTAAGAATATTATTAATTATATATAAATGAACAAACTTCACATACAGAGGGTAAGAACACACTGACTGAATGCAAACTTATTAAATTAACATAAGGACACTTACATAGGTCTGCTTTGCGCTTCAAGCTCATTCAGGAAAGATGCTGGTGTTTTAGTGTCTCCATCTTGGAAGTGGTATGTCATGTCACCATTAACCTGGTTTCCTGAACTCCTGTTAGCAGTAGAAGACAAAAGTCACAATCCAATTGACTGTACAATATGAATTAACACACCGTTCTTTGAGCGTGGAAAGAACACTGCTGTGATCTTACGTGAAGAGAGAGCTCTGGGGTTTGAACGGTTCGGCAGCAGGTTCATTTAGAAGTATGTTTAACTGCAGAAAGAAAAATAATTAATCAGTTTTTATGTTTGACGAAAGGACATTCCTTTGTATTGTTTCTGTAACCAGTTATTGTTTTAGATTAATTTTTATTCCTGTTTGTTTTCAACTGAATATACAGATATGATCTATCCATCCCTTCATTCCCTAAACTGCTTGATCCAGCACCAGAGTGCGCAGAGAGGCTAATACCTCAAGTCTCTATCAACATCATACATTTTAAACACAGAAAGGTTAGAGTCACTACCTGTACTTCTCCCACTGACCACAGGAGTCACTGTCACCTGAGTTCAGAACTGCTTTGCATCCCTGAGGGAATTCACTTCATTTATGTCCCTACTGTACTTATGGAATATGTTTGATGTCTGCCATTGCAAAGTCTTTCTACTATATCTGTGAGACATATCTGACGCTTTTAATTCCCCCCATTGCAGTCCTCTATTCGATTATAGTTTATGATCCTGTTACAGATTTCTGCGCAGTTTTCACTATTGTATCTACGTTTTGTTGTATTTTGGCCTTTCCCTGATTTATCCCACTGTGAGTCTGTACTTCCTCAGATATCCCTTGGTTGATCTGTTGACTTTTAGACTAACTATTAAAGTGTTTTTATTAATCTGTGCAACTGGATCCAACGTCATCTCTGGATATTTGTGAGAACATCATTAAGCACAGAGTGATGTACACTCACAGCATTGTTGATGATGCTCTCCACTGGGTTGTAGGTATCATTCCATAATTCAGGGTTCTGTGACATGCTGATGTTACTGATCTGGAATGTGAATTTTACCCCATAGCAGGTGTCTGAAGTTTCTGTGGAACAAATCAGATGACCTTGAATTGCTGATAAAGAAGTCATAGAGATAAAAGAATAATTTGTGTAGTATGTATTTGTGTTATCAATAAAACAAACATACTCTCATAGGTGAAGTTCAGCACTTTTACAGAGTTAGTGACGTTTGTGAGTCGAGCACTCAGAAGAGTCTGGATTACACTGAGGACCAAACTCTCACTGGGAACAGGAGAGGAGGAATTGAAGAACATCGTGGTCTGAACCACAGCTGAACCAGATCTGATGAAATAAAGCATTATGGTGATTATTTTTTACAGTCAAACTGCTGATTTAATTCTCTGTTAAATTCAAATGTTCGTAAGAATATTATTAATTATATATAAATGAACAGACTTCACATACAGAGGGTAAGAACACACTGACTGAATGCAAACTTATTAAATTAACATAAGGACACTTACATAGGTGTGCTTTGTGCTTTAAGCTCATTCAGGAAAGATGCTGGTGTTTTAGTGTCTCCATCTTGGAAGTGGTATGTCATGTCACCATTAACCTGGTTTCCTGAACTCCTGTTAGCAGTAGAAGACAAAAGTCACAATCCAATTGACTGTACAATAAGAATTAACACACCGTTCTTTGAGCGTGGAAAGAACACTGCTGTGATCTTACGTGAAGAGAGAGCTCTGAGGTTTGAACAGTTCGGCAGCAGGTTCATTTAGAAGTATGTTTAACTGCAGAAAGAAAAATAATTAATCAGTTTTTATGTTTGACGAAAGGACATTCCTTTGTATTGTTTCTGTAACCAGTTATTGTTTTAGACTAATTTTTTATTCCTGTTTGTTTTCAACTGAATATACAGATATGATCTATCCATCCCTTCATTCCCTAAACTGCTTGATCCAGCACCAGAGTGTGCAGAGAGGCTAATACCTCAAGTCTCTATCAACATCATACATTTTAAACACAGAAAGGTTAGAGTCACTACCTGTACTTCTCCCACTGACCACAGGAGTCACCGTCACCTAAGTTCAGAACTGCTTTGCACCGATGAAGGAAATCACATCATTTATGTCCCTACTTATGGAATGTGTTTGATGTCTGCCATTGCAAAGTCTTTCTACTATATCTGTGAGACTTATCTGACGCTTTTAATTCCCCCCATTGCAGTCCTCTATTCGATTATAGTTTATGATCCTGTTACAGATTTCTGCGCAGTTTTAACTATTGTATCTACGTTTTGTTGTATTTTGACCTTTCCCTGATTTATCCAACTGTGAGTCTGTACTTCCTCAGATATCCCTTGGTTGATCTGTTGACTTTTAGACTAACTATTAAAGTGTTTTTATTAATCTGTGCAACTGGATCCGACGTCATCTCTGGATATTTGTGAGAACATCATTAAGCACAGAGTGATGTACACTCACAGCATTGTTGATGGTGCTCTCCACTGGGTTGTAGGTATCATTCCATAATTCAGGGTTCTGTGACATGCTGATGTTACTGATCTGGAATGTGAATTTTACTGCATAGCAGGTGTCTGAAGTTTCTGTGGAACAAATCAGATGACCTTGAATTGCTGATAAAGAAGTCATAGAGATGAAAGAATAATTTGTGTAGTACGTATTTGTGTTATCAATAAAACAAACATACTCTCATAGGTGAAGTTCAGCACTTTTACAGAGTCAGTGACGTTTGTGAGTCGAGCACTCAGAAGAGTCTGGATTACACTGAGGACCAAGCTCTCACTGGGAACAGGAGAGGAGGAATTGAAGAACATCGTGGTCTGAACAACAGCTGAACCAGATCTGATGAAATAAAGCATTGTGGTGATTTTTTTTCCAACTTGAGAGTTATTTCTCAATTAAAAATGTATTGTCTGTATTATATATATATATATATATATATATATATATATATATATATATATATATATATATATATTTATATTTATATAACAGTATTTATGGACACATGGACAGTACATTAACATACATTACTGAGTGTCCTGCTTGCGTGGTATTTGTATTGGATGCAATGGCAGTGGTTTCTCTATTAGCTGTTAAAGGTACAGTTTTTGTTAATTTTGTTGTTGGTGTTGTAGTAGATGTCATTGTTGTAGCAGTGGTTGTTTCCTGACTTGTACTTGTTGGGGTAACAGTTGCTGTCAATGTGGTTGTTTCTGCTGCTGTTGGTGTTGTTGTAGGTTGTGTTGTGTACAAAGTTGACGTGGTTATTTCTGTTGTTGGTGTTGTAGTGGATGATTCACTTGTTGCAGTAGTTGTCTCTGGAATTTTACTAGTTGGGGTGCTAGATCTTGTCAATGTGGTTGTTTCTGCTGAAGTTTGTAGTGTTGTTGGTTGTGTTGTAGTTGTAGTAGTTGAGGTGGCAGATTCTCTTGTTGCTGTTGTAGTGGGTACAGTTGTAGAAGTGCTTACATCTTCCATTGAAGTTGTTTCTGAAATTGTACTTGTTGTGTTTCTTCCATTTGTTAATATAATTGTTTCTGCTGATGTTGGTTGTGTTGTAGTTTGTGTTGTATAAAAAATTGAGGTGGCTATTTCTCTTGTTGATGTTGTAGTGGATGTTTCCGTTGCAGCAGTGGTTGTCCCTGGAATTATGCTTGTTGCGGTAACAGTTGTCACTGCAGTAGTTTCTGCTGTTGTTGTTGTAGCTTGTGTTGTGTATAAAGTTGTCGTGGCAAATTCTGCTGTTGGTGATCTAGTGTATGCTTCAAGTGTTGCATTGTTTGTCCCTGGAATTGTGCTTGTTGGAGTAACAGTAGTTTTCACTGCAATTGTTTCTGCTGATGTTTGTGTTGTTGTAGGTTGTGTTGTGTATAGAGTTGTGGTGGCAGAATCTGTTGTTGGTGTTGTAGTGGTTGTTTCAGTTGTAGCAGTGGTCGTCTCTGGAATTGTGCTTGTTGGGGTAACAGTAGTTGTCACTGAAGTAGTTTCTGCTGTTTTTGGTGTAGCCTGTGCTGTATACAAAGTTTTCATGGCAGATTCTGCTGTTGGTGTTGTAGTGGATGCTTCAGATGTAGCAGTGGTTGTCTCTGGAATTGTGCTTCTTGGGGTAACAGTAGTTGTCACTGACGTAGATTCTGCAGTTGTTGTTGTAGCCTGTGTTGTATATAAAGTGGTCGTGGCAGATTCTGCTGTTGATCTTGTTGATGCTTCAGTTGTTGCAGTGGTTGTCTCTGGAATTGTGCTTGTTGGGGTTACAGTAGTTGTCTGTACAGTAGTTTCTGCAGTTGTTGTAGCCTGTGTTGTATATGAAGTTGTTGTGGCAGATTCTGTTGTTGGTGTTGTAGTGGTTGTTTCAGTTGTAGCAGTGGTCGTGTCTAGAATTGTACTTGTTGAGGTGCTACTTGTTGTCAATGTGGTTGTTTCTGCTGTTGTTTGTGTTGTAGTAGGTTGTGTTGTATACAAAGTTGCGGTTGTTAATTCTGTTGTTGGTGTTGTAGTGGATACTTCAGTTGTTCCAGTGGTTGTCTCTGGAATTGTTTTTGTTGGGGTTACAGTAGTTGTCTCTACAGTAGATTCTGCAGTTGTTGTTGTAGCCTGTCTTGTATATGACGTTGTTGTGGAAGATTCTGTTGTTGGTGTTGTAGTGGATGCTTCAGTTGTAGCAGTGTTCGTGTCTGGAATTGTACTGGTATGGGTGCTACTTATTGTCAATGTAGTTGTTTCTGCTGTTGTTGGTGTTGTTGTAGGTTGTGTTGTGTATGGAGTTGTGGTGGCAGATTCTGTTGTTGGTGTTATAGTGGATGTTTCAGTTGTCGCAGTGGTTGTCTCTGTAATTGAGCTTGTAGGTGTGCTTGTTGTTGTCAACTTGGTTGTTTCTTCTGATGTTGGTGGTTGTGGTGTGTATGGAGTTGTGGTGGCAGATTCTGTTGTTGGTGTTGTAGTGGTTGTTTCAGTTGTAGCAGTGGTTGTCTCTGGAATTGTGCTTGTTGGGGTAACAGTCGTTGTCACTGAAGTAATTTCTGATGTTGTTGTTGTAGACTGTGTTGTATATAAAATTTTCGTGGCAGATTCTGCTGTTGGTGTTGTAGTGGATGCTTCAGTTGTAGCAGCGGTTGTCCCTGGAATTATACTTGTTGGGGTGCTACTTGTTGTCAATGTAGTTGTTTCTGCTGTTGTTCGTGTTGAAGGTTGTGGTGTGTATGTAGTTGTTGCGGCAGATTCTGTTGTTGGTGTTGTAGTGGTTGTTTCAGTTGTAGCAGTGGTTTTGTCTAGAAATGTACTTGTTGCGGTGCTTCTCCTCAATGTAGTTGTTTCTGCTGTTGTTGTTGGGGTTGTAGGTTGTGGTGTGTATAGAGTTGTGGTGGCAGATTCTGTTGTTGTTGTAGTGGATGCTTCAGTTGTAGCAGTGGTTGTCTCTGGAATTGTGCTTGTTGGGGTGCTAATTGTTGTCAATGTGGTTGTTTCTGCTGTTGTTGCTGGTTGTGGTGTGTATGAAGTTGTGGTGGCAGACTCTGATGTTGGTGTTGTAGTGGATGTTTCAGTTGTAGCAGTGGTTGTCTCTGGAATTGTGCTTGTTGGGGTGCTAGTTGTTGTCAATGTGGTTGTTTCTGCTGATGTTTGTGTTGTTGTAGGTTGTGTAGTGTATAGAGTTGTTGTGGCAGATTCTGTTGTTGGTGTTGTATTGGTTGTTTCAGTTGTCGCAGTGGTTGTATCTGGAATTGTGCTTGTTGGGGTAACAGTAGTTGTCACTGACATAGTTTCTGCAGTTGTTGTTGTAGCCTGTGTTGTAAATAAAGTTGTTGTGGAAGATTCAGCTGTTGGTGTTGTAGTGGATGCTTCAATTGTAGCAGCGGTTGTCCCTGGAATTGTGCTTGTTGGGGTGCTAGTTGTTGTCAGTGTGGTTGTTTCTGCTGATATCGGTGGTGTTGTAGGTTGTGCTGTGTACAAAGCTGCGGTTGTTAATTTTGTTGATGGTGTTGTAGTGGATGCTTCAGTTGTTGCAGTGGTTGTCTCTGGAATTGTGCTTTTTGAGGTAACAGTAGTTGTCTCTACAGTAGTTTCTGCAGTTGTTGTTGTAGCCTTTGTTGTATATGAAGTTGTTGTGGAAGATTCTGCTGTTGTTGTTGTAGTGGATGCTTCAGTTGTAGCAGTGGTTGTGTCTGGAATTGTACTTGTGGGGGTGCTATTTGTTGTCAATGTAGTTGTTTCTGCTGTTGTTTGTGTTGTTGTAGGTTGTGTTGTGTATAGAGTTGTGGTGGCAGATTCTGTTGTTGGTGTTGTCGTGGTTGTGTCAGTTGTAGCAGTGGTTGTCTCTGGAATTGTGCTTGTTGGGGTGCTAGTTGTTGTCAATGTGGTTGTTTCTGCTGTTGTTGGTGGTTGTGGTGTGTATGAAGTTGTGGTGGCAGACTCTGATGTTGGTGTTGTAGTGGATGTTTCAGTTGTAGCAGTGGTTGTCTCTGGAATTGTGCTTGTTGGGGTGCTAGTTGTTGTCAATGTGGTTGTTTCTGCTGATGTTTGTGTTGTTGTAGGTTGTGTACTGTATAGAGTTGTTGTGGCAGATTCTGTTGTTGGTGTTGTATTGGTTGTTTCAGTTGTCGCAGTGGTTGTCTCTGGAATTGTGCTTGTTGGGGTAACAGTAGTTGTCACTGACATAGTTTCTGCAGTTGTTGTTGTAGCCTGTGTTGTATATAAAGTTGTCATGGAAGATTCAGCTGTTGGTGTTGTAGTGGATGCTTCAGTTGTAGCAGTGGTTGCCCCTGGAATTGTGCTTTTTGGGGTGCTAGTTGTTGTCAGTGTGGTTGTTTCTGCTGTTGTTTGTGTTGTTGTAGGTTGTGTTCTGTAAAGAGTTGTGGTGGCAGATTCTGTTGTTGGTGTTGTAGTGGATGCTTCAGTTGTAGCAGTGTTCGTGTCTGGAATTGTGCTTGTTGGTGTGCTAGTTGTTGTCAATGTGGTTGTTTCTGCTGATGTTGGTGGTGTTGTAGGTTGTGTTGTGTATAGAGTTGTGGTGGCAGATTCTGTTGTTGGTGTTATAGTGGATGTTTCAGTTGTCGCAGTGGTTGTCTCTGGAATTGTGCTTGTTGGGGTGCTTGTTGTTGTCAATGTGCTTGTTTCTGCTGATGTTGGTGTTTGTGGTGTGTATGAAGTTGTGGTGGCAGATTCTGATGTTGATGTTGTAGTGGATGTTTCAGTTGTCGCAGTGGTTGTCTCTGGAATTGTGCTTGTTGGCGTAACAGTAGTTGTCACTGAAGTAGTTTCTGCTGTTGTTGTAGACTGTGTTGTATATAAAGTTGTCGTGGCAGATTCTGTTGTTGGTGTTGTGGATGCTTCAGTTGTAGCAGTGGTTGTCCCTGGAAATGTGCTTGTTGGGGTGCTAGTTGTTGTCAGTGTGGTTGTTTCTGCTGTTTTTTGTGTTGTAGTAGGTTGTGTTGTGTACAAAGTTGCGGTTGTTAATTCTGTTGTTGGTGTTGTAGTGGTTGTTTCAGTTGTGGCAGTGGTTGTCTCTGGAATTGTGCTTGTTGGGGTGCTAGTTGTTGTCAGTGTGGTTGTTTCTGCTGATGTCGCTGGTGTTGTAGGTTGTGTTGTGTACAAAGTTGCGGTTGTTAATTCTGTTGTTGGTGTTGTAGTGGATGCTTCAGTTGTAGCAGTGGTTGTCCCTGGAATTGTGCTTGTTGTGGTCAATGTGGTTGTTTCTGCTGATGTTGGTGGTGTTGTAGGTTGTGTTGTGTATGGAGTTGTGGTGGCAGATTCTGATGTTGATGTTGTAGTGGATGTTTCAGTTGTCGCAGTGGTTGTCTCTGGAATTGTGCTTGTTGGGGTGCTAGTTGTCAATGTAGTTGTTTCTGCTGTTGTTTGTGTTGTTGTAGGTTGTGTTGTGTATAGAGTTGTGGTGGCAGATTCTGTTCTTGGTGTTGTAGTGGATGTTTCAGTTGTCGCAGTGGTTGTCTCTGGAATTGTGCTTGTTGGGGTGCTTATTGTTGTCAATGTGGTTGTTTCTGCTGATGTTGGTGGTTGTGGTGTGTATGAAGTTGTGGTGGCAGATTCTGATGTTGATGTTGTAGTGGATGTTTCAGTTGTCGCAGTGGTTGTCTCTGGAATTGTGCTTGTTGGGGTGCTAGTTGTCAATGTAGTTGTTTCTGCTGTTGTTTGTGTTGTTGTAGGTTGTGTTGTGTATAGAGTTGTGGTGGCAGATTCTGTTGTTGGTGTTGTAGTGGTTATGTCAGTTGTAGCAGTGGTTGTCCCTGGAATTGTACTTGTTGGGATGCTAGTTGTTGTCAGTGTGGTTGTTTCTGCTGATGTCGCTGGTGTTGTAGGTTGTGTTGTGTACAAAGTTGCGGTTGTTAATTCTGTTGTTGGTGTTATAGTGGATGTTTCAGTTGTCGCAGTGGTTGTCTCTGGAATTGTGCTTGTTGGGGTGCTTGTTGTTGTCAATGTGCTTGTTTCTGCTGATGTTGGTGTTGTTGTAGGTTGTGTTGTGTATAGAGTTGTGGTGGCAGATTCTGATGTTGATGTTGTAGTGGATGTTTCAGTTGTCGCAGTGGTTGTCTCTGGAATTGTGCTTGTTGGGGTGCTTGTTGTTGTCAATGTGCTTGTTTCTGCTGATGTTGGTGTTTGTGGTGTGTATGAAGTTGTGGTGGCAGATTCTGATGTTGATGTTGTAGTGGATGTTTCAGTTGTCGCAGTGGTTGTCTCTGGAATTGTGCTTGTTGGGGTAACAGTAGTTGTCACTGAAGTAGTTTCTGCTGTTGTTGTAGACTGTGTTGTATATAAAGTTGTCGTGGCAGATTCTGTTGTTGGTGTTGTGGATGCTTCAGTTGTAGCAGTGGTTGTCCCTGGAAATGTGCTTGTTGGGGTGCTAGTTGTTGTCAGTGTGGTTGTTTCTGCTGATGTCGCTGGTGTTGTAGGTTGTGTTGTGTACAAAGTTGCGGTTGTTAATTCTGCTGTTGGTGTTGTAGTGGATGCTTCAGTTGTAGCAGTGGTTGTCCCTGGAATTGTGCTTGTTGGGGTGCTCGTTGTTGTCAATGTGGTTGTTTCTGCTGATGTTGGTGGTGTTGTAGGTTGTGTTGTGTATGGAGTTGTGGTGGCAGATTCTGATGTTGATGTTGTAGTGGATGTTTCAGTTGTCGCAGTGGTTGTCTCTGGAATTGTGCTTGTTGGGGTGCTAGTTGTCAATGTAGTCGTTTCTGCTGTTGTTTGTGTTGTTGTAGGTTGTGTTGTGTATAGAGTTGTGGTGGCAGATTCTGTTGTTGGTGTTGTAGTGGTTGTGTCAGTTGTGGCAGTGGTTGTCTCTGGAATTGTGCTTGTTGGGGTAACAGTAGTTGTCACTGCAGTAGTTTCTGCAGTTGTTGTTGTAGCCTGTGTTGTATATAAAGTTGTCATGGAAAGTTCAGTTATTGGTGTTGTATTGGATGCTTCAGTTGTAGCAGTGGTTGTCCCTGGAATTGTACTTGTTGGGGTGCTAGTTGTTGTCAGTGTGGTTGTTTCTGCTGATGTCACTGGTGTTGTAGGTTGTGTTGTGTACAAAGTTCTGGTGGCAGATTCTGTTGTTGGTGTTATAGTGGATGCTTCAGTTGTAGCAGTAGTTGTCTCTGGAATTGTGCTTGTTGGGGTGCTAGTTGTTGTCAATGTGGTTGTTTCTGCTGATGTTGGTGGTGTTGTAGGTTGTGTTGTGTATAGAGTTGTGGTGGCAGATTCTGTTGTTGGTGTTATAGTGGATGTTTCAGTTGTCGCAGTGGTTGTCTCTGGAATTGTGCTTGTTGGGGTGCTTGTTGTTGTCAATGTGCTTGTTTCTGCTGATGTTGGTGTTTGTGGTGTGTATGAAGTTGTGGTGGCAGATTCTGATGTTGATGTTGTAGTGGATGTTTCAGTTGTCGCAGTGGTTGTCTCTGGAATTGTGCTTGTTGGGGTAACAGTAGTTGTCACTGAAGTAGTTTCTGCTGTTGTTGTAGACTGTGTTGTATATAAAGTTGTCGTGGCAGATTCTGTTGTTGGTGTTGTGGATGCTTCATTTGTAGCAGTGGTTGTCCCTGGAAATGTGCTTGTTGGGGTGCTAGTTGTTGTCAGTGTGGTTGTTTCTGCTGTTTTTTGTGTTGTAGTAGGTTGTGTTGTGTACAAAGTTGCGGTTGTTAATTCTGTTGTTGGCGTTGTAGTGGTTGTGTCAGTTGTGGCAGTGGTTGTCTCTGGAATTGTGCTTGTTGGGGTAACAGTAGTTGTCACTGCAGTAGTTTCTGCTGTTGTTGTAGACTGTGTTGTATATAAAGTTGTCGTGGCAGATTCTGTTGTTGGTGTTGTGGATGCTTCAGTTGTAGCAGTGGTTGTCCCTGGAAATGTGCTTGTTGGGGTGCTAGTTGTCAGTGTGGTTGCTTCTGCTGTTTTTTGTGTTGTAGTAGGTTGTGTTGTGTACAAAGTTGCGATTGTTAATTCTGTTGTTGGCGTTGTAGTGGTTGTTTCAGTTGTGGCAGTGGTTGTCTCTGGAATTGTGCTTGTTGGGGTGCTAGTTGTTGTCAGTGTGGTTGTTTCTGCTGATGTCGCTGGTGTTGTAGGTTGTGTTGTGTACAAAGTTGCGGTTGTTAATTCTGCTGTTGGTGTTGTAGTGGATGCTTCAGTTGTAGCAGTAGTTGTCCCTGGAATTGTGCTTGTTGGGGTGCTCGTTGTTGTCAATGTGGTTGTTTCTGCTGATGTTGGTGGTGTTGTAGGTTGTGTTGTGTATGGAGTTGTGGTGGCAGATTCTGATGTTGATGTTGTAGTGGATGTTTCAGTTGTCGCAGTGGTTGTCTCTGGAATTGTGCTTGTTGGGGTGCTAGTTGTCAATGTAGTTGTTTCTGCTGTTGTTTGTGTTGTTGTAGGTTGTGTTGTGTATAGAGTTGTGGTGGCAGATTCTGTTGTTGGTGTTGTAGTGGTTGTGTCAGTTGTGGCAGTGGTTGTCTCTGGAATTGTGCTTGTTGGGGTAACAGTAGTTGTCACTGCAGTAGTTTCTGCAGTTGTTGTTGTAGCCTGTGTTGTATATAAAGTTGTCGTGGAAAGTTCAGTTATTGGTGTTGTATTGGATGCTTCAGTTGTAGCAGTGGTTGTCCCTGGAATTGTACTTGTTGGGGTGCTAGTTGTTGTCAGTGTGGTTGTTTCTGCTGATGTCGCTGGTGTTGTAGGTTGTGTTGTGTACAAAGTTGCGGTTGTTAATTCTGTTGTTGGTGTTGTGGATGCTTCAGTTGTAGCAGTGGTTGTCCCTGGAATTGTGCTTGTTGGGGTGCTAGTTGTTGTCAATGTGGTTGTTTCTGCTGATGTTGGTGGTGTTGTAGGTTGTGTTGTGTATGGAGTTGTGGTGGCAGATTCTGATGTTGATGTTGTAGTGGATGTTTCAGTTGTCGCAGTGGTTGTCTCTGGAATTGTGCTTGTTGGGGTGCTTATTGTTGTCAATGTGGTTGTTTCTGCTGATGTTGGTGGTTGTGGTGTGTATGAAGTTGTGGTGGCAGATTCTGATGTTGATGTTGTAGTGGATGTTTCAGTTGTCGCAGTGGTTGTCTCTGGAATTGTGCTTGTTGGGGTGCTATTTGTCAATGTAGTTGTTTCTGCTGTTGTTTGTGTTGTTGTAGGTTGTGTTGTGTATAGAGTTGTGGTGGCAGATTCTGTTGTTGGTGTTGTAGTGGTTGTGTCAGTTGTGGCAGTGGTTGTCTCTGGAATTGTGCTTGTTGGGGTAACAGTAGTTGTCACTGCAGTAGTTTCTGCAGTTGTTGTTGTAGCCTGTGTTGTATATAAAGTTGTCGTGGAAAGCTCAGTTATTGGTGTTGTATTGGATGCTTCAGTTGTAGCAGTGGTTGTCCCTGGAATTGTACTTGTTGGGGTGCTAGTTGTTGTCAGTGTGGTTGTTTCTGCTGATGTCGCTGGTGTTGTAGGTTGTGTTGTGTACAAAGTTGCGGTTGTTAATTCTGTTGTTGGTGTTGTAGTGGATGCTTCAGTTGTAGCAGTAGTTGTCTCTGGAATTGTGCTTGTTGGGGTGCTAGTTGTTGTCAGTGTGGTTGTTTCTGCTGTTTTTTGTGTTGTAGTAGGTTGTGTTGTGTACAAAGTTGCGGTTGTTAATTCTGTTGTTGGTGTTGTAGTGGTTGTTTCAGTTGTGGCAGTGGTTGTCTCTGGAATTGTGCTTGTTGGGGTGCTAGTTGTTGTCAGTGTGGTTGTTTCTGCTGATGTCGCTGGTGTTGTAGGTTGTGTTGTGTACAAAGTTGCGGTTGTTAATTCTGTTGTTGGTGTTGTAGTGGATGCTTCAGTTGTAGCAGTGGTTGTCCCTGGAATTGTACTTGTTGGGGTGCTCGTTGTGGTCAATGTGGTTGTTTCTGCTGATGTTGGTGGTGTTGTAGGTTGTGTTGTGTATGGAGTTGTGGTGGCAGATTCTGATGTTGATGTTGTAGTGGATGTTTCAGTTGTCGCAGTGGTTGTCTCTGGAATTGTGCTTGTTGGGGTGCTAGTTGTCAATGTAGTTGTTTCTGCTGTTGTTTGTGTTGTTGTAGGTTGTGTTGTGTATAGAGTTGTGGTGGCAGATTCTGTTCTTGGTGTTGTAGTGGATGTTTCAGTTGTCGCAGTGGTTGTCTCTGGAATTGTGCTTGTTGGGGTGCTTATTGTTGTCAATGTGGTTGTTTCTGCTGATGTTGGTGGTTGTGGTGTGTATGAAGTTGTGGTGGCAGATTCTGATGTTGATGTTGTAGTGGATGTTTCAGTTGTCGCAGTGGTTGTCTCTGGAATTGTGCTTGTTGGGGTGCTAGTTGTCAATGTAGTTGTTTCTGCTGTTGTTTGTGTTGTTGTAGGTTGTGTTGTGTATAGAGTTGTGGTGGCAGATTCTGTTGTTGGTGTTGTAGTGGTTGTGGCAGTTGTGGCAGTGGTTGTCTCTGGAATTGTGCTTGTTGGGGTAACAGTAGTTGTCACTGCAGTAGTTTCTGCAGTTGTTGTTGTAGCCTGTGTTGTATATAAAGTTGTCTTGGAAAGTTCAGTTATTGGTGTTGTATTGGATGCTTCAGTTGTGGCAGTGGTTGTCCCTGGAATTGTACTTGTTGGGGTGCTAGTTGTTGTCAGTGTGGTTGTTTCTGCTGATGTCGCTGGTGTTGTAGGTTGTGTTGTGTACAAAGTTGCGGTTGTTAATTCTGTTGGCGTTGTAGTGGTTGTTTCAGTTGTGGCAGTGGTTGTCTCTGGAATTGTGCTTGTTGGGGTGCTAGTTGTTGTCAGTGTGGTTGTTTCTGCTGATGTCGCTCTTGTTGAAGGTTGTGTTGTGTACAAAGTTGCGGTTGTTAATTCTGTTGTTGGTGTTGTAGTGGATGCTTCAGTTGTAGCAGTGGTTGTCCCTGGAATTGTGCTTGTTGGGGTGCTCGTTGTTGTCAATGTGGTTGTTTCTGCTGATGTTGGTGGTGTTGTAGGTTGTGTTGTGTATGGAGTTGTGGTGGCAGATTCTGATGTTGATGTTGTAGTGGATGTTTCAGTTGTCGCAGTGGTTGTCTCTGGAATTGTGCTTGTTGGGGTGCTTGTTGTTGTCAATGTGCTTGTTTCTGCTGATGTTGGTGTTTGTGGTGTGAATGAAGTTGTGGTGGCAGATTCTGATGTTGATGTTGTAGTGGATGTTTCAGTTGTCGCAGTGCTTGTCTCTGGAATTGTGCTTGTTGGGGTAACAGTAGTTGTCACTGAAGTAGTTTCTGCTGTTGTTGTAGACTGTGTTGTATATAAAGTTGTCATGGCAGATTCTGTTGTTGGTGTTGTGGATGCTTCAGTTGTAGCAGTGGTTGTCCCTGGAAATGTGCTTGTTGGGGTGCTAGTTGTTGTCAGTGTGGTTGTTTCTGCTGTTTTTTGTGTTGTAGTAGGTTGTGTTGTGTACAAAGTTGCGGTTGTTAATTCTGTTGTTGGCGTTGTAGTGGTTGTTTCAGTTGTGGCAGTGGTTGTCTCTGGAATTGTGCTTGTTGGGGTGCTAGTTGTTGTCAGTGTGGTTGTTTCTGCTGATGTCGCTGGTGTTGTAGGTTGTGTTGTGTACAAAGTTGCGGTTGTTAATTCTGCTGTTGGTGTTGTAGTGGATGCTTCAGTTGTAGCAGTGGTTGTCCCTGGAATTGTGCTTGTTGTGTTGCTCGTTGTTGTCAATGTGGTTGTTTCTGCTGATGTTGGTGGTGTTGTAGGTTGTGTTGTGTATGGAGTTGTGGTGGCAGATTCTGATGTTGATGTTGTAGTGGATGTTTCAGTTGTCGCAGTGGTTGTCTCTGGAATTGTGCTTGTTGGGGTGCTAGTTGTCAATGTAGTTGTTTCTGCTGTTGTTTGTGTTGTTGTAGGTTGTGTTGTGTATAGAGTTGTGGTGGCAGATTCTGTTGTTGGTGTTGTAGTGGTTGTGTCAGTTGTGGCAGTGGTTGTCTCTGGAATTGTGCTTGTTGGGGTAACAGTAGTTGTCACTGCAGTAGTTTCTGCAGTTGTTGTTGTAGCCTGTGTTGTATATAAAGTTGTCGTGGAAAGTTCAGTTATTGGTGTTGTATTGGATGCTTCAGTTGTAGCAGTGGTTGTCCCTGGAATTGTACTTGTTGGGGTGCTAGTTGTTGTCAGTGTGGTTGTTTCTGCTGATGTCGCTGGTGTTGTAGGTTGTGTTGTGTACAAAGTTGCGGTTGTTAATTCTGTTGTTGGTGTTGTAGTGGATGCTTCAGTTGTAGCAGTAGTTGTCTCTGGAATTGTGCTTGTTGGGGTGCTAGTTGTTGTCAGTGTGGTTGTTTCTGCTGTTTTTTGTGTTGTAGTAGGTTGTGTTGTGTACAAAGTTGCGGTTGTTAATTCTGTTGTTGGTGTTGTAGTGGTTGTTTCAGTTGTGGCAGTGGTTGTCTCTGGAATTGTGCTTGTTGGGGTGCTAGTTGTTGTCAGTGTGGTTGTTTCTGCTGATGTCGCTGGTGTTGTAGGTTGTGTTGTGTACAAAGTTGCGGTTGTTAATTCTGTTGTTGGTGTTGTAGTGGATGCTTCAGTTGTAGCAGTGGTTGTCCCTGGAATTGTACTTGTTGGGGTGCTCGTTGTGGTCAATGTGGTTGTTTCTGCTGATGTTGGTGGTGTTGTAGGTTGTGTTGTGTATGGAGTTGTGGTGGCAGATTCTGATGTTGATGTTGTAGTGGATGTTTCAGTTGTCGCAGTGGTTGTCTCTGGAATTGTGCTTGTTGGGGTGCTAGTTGTCAATGTAGTTGTTTCTGCTGTTGTTTGTGTTGTTGTAGGTTGTGTTGTGTATAGAGTTGTGGTGGCAGATTCTGTTCTTGGTGTTGTAGTGGATGTTTCAGTTGTCGCAGTGGTTGTCTCTGGAATTGTGCTTGTTGGGGTGCTTATTGTTGTCAATGTGGTTGTATCTGCTGATGTTGGTGGTTGTGGTCTGTATGAAGTTGTGGTGGCAGATTCTGATGTTGATGTTGTAGTGGATGTTTCAGTTGTCGCAGTGGTTGTCTCTGGAATTGTGCTTGTTGGGGTGCTAGTTGTCAATGTAGTTGTTTCTGCTGTTGTTTGTGTTGTTGTAGGTTGTGTTGTGTATAGAATTGTGGTGGCAGATTCTGACGTTGATGTTGTAGTGGTTGTGTCAGTTGTGGCAGTGGTTGTCTCTGGAATTGTGCTTGTTGGGTTAACAGTAGTTGTCACTGCAGTAGTTTCTGCAGTTGTTGTTGTAGCCTGTGTTGTATATAAAGTTGTCGTGGAAAGTTCAGTTATTGGTGTTGTATTGGATGCTTCAGTTGTAGCAGTGGTTGTCCCTGGAATTGTACTTGTTGGGGTGCTAGTTGTTGTCAGTGTGGTTGTTTCTGCTGATGTCGCTGGTGTTGTAGGTTGTGTTGTGTACAAAGTTGCGTTTGTTAATTCTGTTGTTGGTGTTGTAGTGGATGCTTCATTTGTAGCAGTAGTTGTCCCTGGAATTGTGCTTGTTGGGGTGCTCGTTGTTGTCAATGTGGTTGTTTCTGCTGATGTTGGTGGTGTTGTAGGTTGTGTTGTGTATAGAGTTGTGGTGGCAGATTCTGTTGTTGGTGTTGTAGTGGTTGTGTCAGTTGTGGCAGTGGTTGTCTCTGGAATTGTGCTTGTTGGGGTAACAGTAGTTGTCACTGCAGTAGTTTCTGCAGTTGTTGTTGTAGCCTGTGTTGTATATAAAGTTGTCGTGGAAAGCTCAGTTATTGGTGTTGTATTGGATGCTTCAGTTGTAGCAGTGGTTGTCCCTGGAATTGTACTTGTTGGGGTGCTAGTTGTTGTCAGTGTGGTTTTTTCTGCTGATGTCGCTGGTGTTGTAGGTTGTGTTGTGTACAAAGTTGCGGTTGTTAATTCTGTTGTTGGTGTTGTAGTGGATGCTTCAGTTGTAGCAGTAGTTGTCTCTGGAATTGTGCTTGTTGGGGTGCTAGTTGTTGTCAGTGTGGTTGTTTCTGCTGTTTTTTGTGTTGTAGTAGGTTGTGTTGTGTACAAAGTTGCGGTTGTTAATTCTGTTGTTGGTGTTGTAGTGGTTGTTTCAGTTGTGGCAGTGGTTGTCTCTGGAATTGTACTTGTTGGGGTGCTAGTTGTTGTCAGTGTGGTTGTTTCTGCTGATGTCGCTGGTGTTGTAGGTTGAGTTGTGTACAAAGTTGCGGTTGTTAATTCTGTTGTTGGTGTTGTAGTGGATGCTTCAGTTGTAGCAGTGGTTGTCCCTGGAATTGTGCTTGTTGGGGTGCTCGTTGTTGTCAATGTGGTTGTTTCTGCTGATGTTGGTGGTGTTGTAGGTTGTGTTGTGTATGGAGGTGTGGTGGCAGATTCTGATGTTGATGTTGTAGTGGATGTTTCAGTTGTCGCAGTGGTTGTCTCTGGAATTGTGCTTGTTGGGGTGCTAGTTGTCAATGTAGTTGTTTCTGCTGTTGTTTGTGTTGTTGTAGGTTGTGTTGTGTATAGAGTTGTGGTGGCAGATTCTGTTCTTGGTGTTGTAGTGGATGTTTCAGTTGTCGCAGTGGTTGTCTCTGGAATTGTGCTTGTTGGGGTGCTTATTGTTGTCAATGTGGTTGTATCTGCTGATGTTGGTGGTTGTGGTCTGTATGAAGTTGTGGTGGCAGATTCTGATGTTGATGTTGTAGTGGATGTTTCAGTTGTCGCAGTGGTTGTCTCTGGAATTGTGCTTGTTGGGGTGCTAGTTGTCAATGTAGTTGTTTCTGCTGTTGTTTGTGTTGTTGTAGGTTGTGTTGTGTATAGAGTTGTGGTGGCAGATTCTGACGTTGATGTTGTAGTGGTTGTGTCAGTTGTGGCAGTGGTTGTCTCTGGAATTGTGCTTGTTGGGTTAACAGTAGTTGTCACTGCAGTAGTTTCTGCAGTTGTTGTTGTAGCCTGTGTTGTATATAAAGTTGTCGTGGAAAGTTCAGTTATTGGTGTTGTATTGGATGCTTCAGTTGTAGCAGTGGTTGTCCCTGGAATTGTACTTGTTGGGGTGCTAGTTGTTGTCAGTGTGGTTGTTTCTGCTGATGTCGCTGGTGTTGTAGGTTGTGTTGTGTACAAAGTTGCGGTTGTTAATTCTGTTGTTGGTGTTGTAGTGGATGCTTCAGTTGTAGCAGTAGTTGTCTCTGGAATTGTGCTTGTTGGGGTGCTAGTTGTTGTCAATGTGGTTGTTTCTGCTGATGTTGGTGGTGTTGTAGGTTGTGTTGTGTATAGAGTTGTGGTGGCAGATTCTGTTGTTGGTGTTATAGTGGATGTTTCAGTTGTCGCAGTGGTTGTCTCTGGAATTGTGCTTGTTGGGGTGCTAGTTGTCAATGTGCTTGTTTCTGCTGATGTTGGTGTTTGTGGTGTGTATGAAGTTGTGGTGGCAGATTCTGATGTTGATGTTGTAGTGGATGTTTCAGTTGTCGCAGTGGTTGTCTCTGGAATTGTGCTTGTTGGGGTAACAGTAGTTGTCACTGAAGTAGTTTCTGCTGTTGTTGTAGACTGTGTTGTATATAAAGTTGTCGTGGCAGATTCTGTTGTTGGTGTTGTGAATGCTTCAGTTGTAGCAGTGGTTGTCCCTGGAAATGTGCTTTTTGGGGTGCTAGTTGTTGTCAGTGTGGTTGTTTCTGCTGTTTTTTGTGTTGTAGTAGGTTGTGTTGTGTACAAAGTTGCGGTTGTTAATTCTGTTGTTGGCGTTGTAGTGGTTGTTTCAGTTTTGGTAGTTTTTGTCCCTGGAATTGTGCTTGTTGGGGTGCTAGTTGTTGTCAGTGTGGTTGTTTCTGCTGATGTCGCTGGTGTTGTAGGTTGTGTTGTGTACAAAGTTGCGGTTGTTAATTCTGGTGTTGTAGTGGATGCTTCAGTTGTAGCAGTGGTTGTCCCTGGAATTGTGCTTGTTGGGGTGCTCGTTGTTGTCAATGTGGTTGTTTCTGCTGATGTTGGTGGTGTTGTAGGTTGTGTTGTGTATGGAGTTGTGGTGGAAGATTCTGATGTTGATGTTGTAGTGGATGTTTCAGTTGTCGCAGTGGTTGTCTCTGGAATTGTGCTTGTTGGGGTGCTAATTGTCAATGTATTTGTTTCTGCTGTTGTTTGTGTTGTTGTAGGTTGTGTTGTGTATAGAGTTGTGGTGGCAGATTCTGTTGTTGGTGTTATAGTGGATGTTTCAGTTGTCGCAGTGGTTGTCTCTGGAATTGTGCTTGTTGGGGTGCTTGTTGTTGTCAATGTGGTTGTTTCTGCTGATGTTGGTGGTTGTGGTGTGTATGGAGTTGTGGTGGCAGATTCTGATGTTGATGTTGTAGTGGTTGTTTCAGTTGTGGCAGTGGTTGTCTCTGGAATTGTGCTTGTTGGGGTGCTAGTTGTTGTCAATGTGGTTGTTTCTGCTGTTGTTTGTGTTGTAGGTTGTGTTGTGTATAGAGTTGTGGTGGCAGATTCTGTTGTTGGTGTTGTAGTGGTTGTTTCAGTTGTGGCAGTGGTTGTCTCTGGAATTGTGCTTGTTGGGGTGCTAGTTGTTGTCAATGTGGTTGTTTCTGCTGTTGTTTGTGTTGTAGGTTGTGTTGTATATAAAGTTGTTGTGCCATATTCTGCTGTTGGTGTTGTGGATGCTTCAGTTGTAGCAGTGGTTGTCCCTGGAATTGTGCTTGTTGGGGTGTTAGTTGTTGTTAGTGTGGTTGTTTCTGCTGCTGTCGGTGGTGTTGTAGGTTGTGTTGTGTACAAAGTTGTGGTTGTTAATTCTGTTGTTGGTGTTGTAGTGGATGCTTCAGTTGTTGCAGTGGTTGTCTCTTTAATTGTGCTTGTTGGGCTAACAGTAGTTGTCTCTACAGTAGTTTCTGCAGTTGTTGGTGTAGCCTCTTTTGTATATGAAGTTGTTGTGGAAGATTCTGCTGTTGTTGTAGTGGATGCTTCAGTTGTAGCAGTGATCGTCTCTGGAATTGTGTTTGTTGGGGTAACAGTAGTTGTCACTGCAGTAGTTTCTGCAGTTGTTGTTGTAGCTTGTGTTGTATATAAAGTTGTTGTGGAAGATTCTGCTGTTGTTGTTGTAGTGGATGTTTCAGTTGTAGCAGTGGTCGTGTCTGGAATTGTAATTGCTGGGGTGCTAGTTGTTGTCAATGTGGTTGTTTCTGCTGATGTTGGTGGTTGTGGTGTGTATGGCGTTGTGGTTGCTGATTCTGATGTTAGTGTTGTAGTGAATGCTTCAGTTGTTGCAGTGGTTTTCTCTAGAATTGTACTAGTTGCATTGCTAGTCGTTGTCAATATAGTTGTTTCTGCTGATGTTGGTGGTGCTGCAGGTTGTGTTGTGTACAAACTTGAGGTGGTTAATTCTGTTGTTTCCTTGCTTGTTGTATCTTGAGTTTTATTCATATTTGTATTAGTATATCCTGTTGATGTAGTGGACGGTACAGTTGTAGGGCTTGTTGTATCGTTTATAGTTGTTGAATCCTGAATTGTACTTGTTGGATCATTATTCAGTATAGATGTAGTTGTTTCTGCTGTTGTTTGTGCTTGTGCTGTATATGCACTGAGCCCCAGCCATAGACATACTGTTACAAGTGTAGAATATAATTATTTAATTTACTGAAATAAATTTCGGTTATGTAATTTTGCATGAATTCTAATATTAATCTCTTACATTCTGGCATTCAATAGATCGTGTGACAGTTAATGTATGAAGAAAATTCACATAGTATATTACATTAAAACCTGCTTCCATTCTTATGCAATGCCTCTTTGAGATGATGTGAATTGTTAAAAGCGATATACATACAAATAAGTGTAAAATGCAAAATGAAATAGAAATACCACAATTAAATGTTATTTTATCAATTTAATTAATTTTCTACTGACACACACACGTCCTATTGTTGCATGTTTTAATTTAAATGTATTTTTTTTCTATGTTTACGACAAATAAGTATGATCTATGATTTATTGTAAAAATATTTATTTATTACATTATAATAATATTTACAGGCACTTTTTGTATTTGTTTTGTAAATATTTAATAGACACACAATCTTAAAATATCAGGTCTACTTACGTATAGTGAGATGAGCATAACTGATCTTGTTATATTTAGAAAAATCAAACCTGTTGATTTTAAATGAGACAAAAATCAGAGGATTTGTTGTATTATGTGTCAAATAGTATTTAGCAACTAAAATATTAACAGAAACTATAATACATTTAACTAATGAATATAATAATAACATTAACAATTAATCCTCTTAATTTATTTTCTGTTATATTTACTTTTACAAGTTTGTTTCCATGAACTAAATAAAAACAAATATGAATTTAAAAAAAAGAGCTTTATTACCTTGTTTTATTCTTGAAACTCATGACTGTCAACTTTCAACACTGAAAATTTGTCCCTGTAACTCTGTCAGTAATAGCCTTAATGACAACTGGGTCTGTCATGACAAATGGTTCACCCAAAGTGTAAGCAGGCTTTATTAGGAGTGGTTAGAGGTGTAGCTCAGCAGGCGTTTTCACCTTTTCATGACAAAAAACTATTTTCATGCATCTTAACAATAATGGGTGTGTTTCATAATGCAGAGATTATCATCTGAAATAAAATGGAGTAAATATGTTAATCACATAAATCAGGAAATTTACTACTGTAACAGTGACCTTAAGACAATAAAATTTATACATTTTAAAAGTGGTCATTGTCCTTCACCTTCTCATTAAGGCATAATTACACAAACTGAGTATATATTAGATATCTAAATTCACATTCAATACTTGAACTGTGTAAGTGTATATTTAGGTGGTGTCAAGTGATCTATATGATCAATATCTATACAGACATTATTTATTATATAATTTATATAATTGTTATTATTATAATCAGTAGTATCCTTTTACAGTAGCAGTATTCATTTTGTATGTATGTCTCTTTAGTTTTTAGAAAATCTTTTCATCTCAATTATAAATATTTACTCGTAACCTTATTGCTAACCACAATTCACTGAATAAAATGCCTTAAAATAAAATTTCTCCAATTTTATAACACATATTCTGAATAATATGATAGTGTAATATGTATGCAGACGTATGTCTTTGATTTGATTCAAATACAAAGTTATACGAGAAATGTAAAAAAAACTCATCAATCTGCAGCCTCTTGACGTAAAACCCTTTGTTACACCCAAATGTGTCTGTCATTGTTCTGTGTCACAATTTTACATAACAATACTTACAGTACAAATGTCAAACTATTCCATCGTACCTGAAAAATGAGTCACCGTTACTGGAATTTTGTTAGCGTCTTCCATGACAAAATGTTTTGTTTGTAGAACAAAAGTTACACCTTTTTTCTGTTGTAGCCATACAAACACACACACAAACACACACACACACACACACACACACACATTTTATATATATATATGTTATGTATATATATATATATATATATATATATATACATATATACATATATATACATGTTATGTATATATATGTATATATGTATATATATATATATATATATATATATATATATATATATATATATATATATATATACACACACGTATATATATATATATATATATATGTTATGTATATATATATATATATATATATATATATATATCCTAAACTCTCACAAACATTCACACAATATGGTATAAGGAGTTCTAAAGGGCATTCCCTTTTTGACCCTTTGAGCATTTTAATATGAGTACTACTGTATGCTAACACTGGGTAGAGCCTCAAAACAGCTTCACTTCTTGTGGCATGGATCCCAACGCATGGACTCTTTCTTTGAGAATCCATTTTTGTTATGATTGCATCACAGAAATTCTGAGATGTTCATGTTGCAAATCTCATAGGCCGGTAGTGGGTAATTTACCATATTTTACCAGCCTAATCTTTCTTGGTGTTTGTCACAACTTAATCAACACAAAACAATTACCAGCCTAATATACATACATTACATCTTGATCAGAATTGAAAGTCTCAGTTGTAATTTTTATTACAAAGCACGATGTTGCCACTTTAAATTACAACTGAGGCTGTCATTTCTGCTGAATGTATAATAGCAATAATAAAGCATGTGTAATTAAAAGGTAGGGTGCAGCAGGTCAGAATTGTAGTAATAAAAACAAGACATGAATTAAAACAAAATATATGGTGTAACAAACAAATCAATGACAAGAATAAAAGCACATGCAGTAGCACGTCAGCTGCTTGGGTTTATCTCCCAGTTTGACACTTTATTATTCAGTTCGATAACCTGGAAGATCCTCTGGTAGCAGATGTGTCCAACCTACTTTCAGTAGGTGTTAATCAGAATGCAATAAGAGGCATGCCTGGAGACTGTCATGGGTTCTTGAACCAATGTTGTCTCAGTCAGCTGTATGGTCTGGTCTTTAACAATCAGGTCTGCACTGAACTCAGAGTTTCCGATGACCCATTAGTTCCTCAGCAGCTCTTGGTTGCAGGATGATATACTGTTGTAGAAAGGACATTATTTACATTTACATTATTTACTGATCAGGATGAGGTTCCTTTCTGAGGCTGTTTCCTCTCAAGGTTTCTTAATCATATCATCTCAGGGAGTTTTTGCTTTCCACCGTCTCCGACTTGCTCATTAGAGATTGTGATAGATATGTAGTATTTAAAATTTTAAATTTATATTTTTTAATTAATTTTAAACCTTAATTGTATTTATTCACTTATTATTATTATTATTATTATTATTATTATTATTATTATTATTATTATTTCTTTTTTCTCTATCTCTTCTGTTTCCATACTTCTGTAAAGCTGTTTTGAGTTTTGGTTCTCACTGTGGTTTGCTGGAGTCCCAAAGCTTTAGAAATGGCTTTATAACCTTTTCCAGACTGATACCAATCCCCCAACCTCCAAATTCATACAATGCATCAATCTTTTGCTCATTTAAATTTATGACTAACCGGTTGGAGAGACAAGACTTCTCACACCACTTGCAGAACACCATTTCGAAAACTGGATGGATTTCTCATAAGCGAACTCAACATAGGTTTGGCTGGCTGTCTTAATGAAGCTTTTAAAACTCTGCCTGTAAGCTTCAGGCACACGCTCATATTTGCAAAGTACAGTAGCCTTAACAATTTAATATTCTGGACTCTGTTCAAGAGTTAGAGCTTAGCAGGGTTCATGTACTTTCTCTGACAGTTTACACTGCAACCTGCAACAACAGCGTCCACAAACCTTTAGTCTTATGCTGTGGCTATTTGCTCAAACATGGAAAACTAAGCATCAACTTCATCATCTCTAAATACAGGCACTAATTTCTTTTGTACATCCCTGTATATCTCAATATTTATGACTACAGTTTACTTTCATGCACACTATTTTTTATTCTATATTTAATTACACAGTATACATCTTCTTTTATATTTTATTCTTATATTTTTATTATTTACTTTTATTTCACTCTGTGTTGTATTTATTTAATATGTGTTGTATTTTTTTAAATAATTGCACTGTTCATGGAGCGGACCTGATTCACATTTCACTCCTAGTTATATATGCTCTATATAATTGTGTATGTGACAAATAAAAATCTTGAATCCTGAATCTTAAACCAACATGTCAACTAATATCAAAAGCAGGAACATCAAAAGTATACTGTCTTACCATTGAGGTCAGAATAGGAGCAATCGGTCATGCTGGAGAAATCAGTCTCGAAAGGAGCAGGGGAGGTTGCTGCTGAGAAGCAGTTATTTCTCTGGAAGAGGCAATGGCTTTTGACATGGAACAACCAGGATGAGCTTCTTCCCCTCCACATGTGAAGTGGAAAGTGAAGCCACATCCACCAAGCCACAATATCACAGAAATCACACCAAAATCTCTGAACATTTAATCCACAAAAACCCAAAATCTGGAGCCCCAAACAATATTATTTCTATTCCGGACAAGCCCCCAGTTCTATTAAGAACCAGTCTAGGGTTGGGACGCAAAGCTTAATGAATGGAACAGGCTGAGATGATGTAGAAGGTGGACAGAAAATGAATATGATGCCACAGAGTTAAAGGCCATGTCCACACTAATACGTTTTCGTTTGAAAACGTATATTTTTCTCTCCGTTTTGGCCTTTCGTCCACACTGAGACAGCCTAGAACTGAGACAGTCAACGAGACAGTCTAGAACTGAGACAGTCCACACTGAGACAGTCAACGAAAACGTAGCTGTTGGAAGACGCTCTCCAAAGCGGATAAATTTGAAAACGCCGTCTTTGCGTCTTAGTGTGGACTGTGAAGACGGACGCATTTGAATACTACGACGCATTTTTAGTCATGTGATGCAGTCTCAAAGTAAATAAACGTCTAGCGGAAATGACTCAGGTTGAAGCTTTACTCATGCGCAGTAGGGAGATGTAAGCGTTTTCATACATCTCAGTGTGGATAAGCAACTTTTGGAAAACGTTTGAAAATGATAATGTGGACGCGGATTGTTTTTAGACGTAAACTCTGTTTTCAAATATATCCGGATTAGTGTGGACATGGCCAAAGGTGGGGTCTCCGTTGTTTGAAAGCCAATGTTGACATTTGAAATCACCAAGACAAACACGCCTCTAACCCAAATGGGTCCCACCCCGTATTGATAGCTCCGCCCACACATACAAACGTAACCCAGGCAACTAATGGAAAGAAATGTGTCTTTATCATAGCTGAAGGGAAGAACAATACGATTGCAGATAAACAAACAAGCAAAAATGACACACAAGCATAATCATGTAAAGGACAAAGGCATATATTAGTTCTGTGTAACAAAGCAAAACCAACGTTACTCACCTATCGAGAAGGAAAAAAGCGCCTCTGCTTTCAATAACTCAATCAAGTCAATAACTCCTACACTGTTACTACACAAAACGCAGTTGTAGCTGCCTCTCTACATTACTACAATAGAAAAGAGGTGTTATTTGTGTAGTAACAGCGTTTAGCTCAGGAGTTATTGACTCGGGAATCTCGAATCTGTGAATATGCGCCAACTTCCTGCTCCTTCAGTTCTCTCCAGCGCTGGAAATGTCAGAACTCTGCACGGACTTTGGCCATGTGCCTTTTGTTTATGTTCTGTGTTCACGTGTCTGCCCCGCCCTTGTCTTTTCCTCCCCACCTCTGCACACCTGTCCCTTATGTCTGAATAATTATTTGTACTATTTAGTTGAGCCGCGTTGCCTTGTGAAGCGCGGAATCCCCTGTTGTCTTCGTCTGGTTTGTCTTTGTCCTGTTTAGTGTTTTTTAAGTTAATAAATTCTGTTTTTGTTAAGCTGTCCTGCATTTGGCTCCGTTTTTATCCTGCGTCACTGACAGGAAAGCTGATCCTATATTAACACGTCCTACTTCTTGCCTTATCGTAAGCCTTTTTCCGCTTAAGGTTTTTATCCTCCATGTCAATGTTTCAATCGCTTTCTGCTAATGTCACACATGCGCACTGAACACTCTCTCCGCCCATATTGACAAGACATGCCCCTTTCTGCTCATTGGCTACACATTAGTTTTGTTTTTGTTTTGTTTGGCAGCCCAACTCAGTTTTCTGAAGCATTTCTCAAACAACAGAGACCCCACCTTTAAATAGAAATGACACACAAAAACACAGCAGTGAAATCAAGTTGATATATTGTAATTGTGGTATATACAGCACAGTGAACTGGGGAAGATTTCGAGGTGAACCAAGGCTGAAATAACAAACAGAAATTTAAATTCACAATTCACATTGTCTAAAAGCAGCTTTACTGAAGTATAGAAACAGAAGAGAAAAAAAATATGTTATATATATATATATATATATATATATATATATATATATATATATATATAATAAGAAAAATAAGAATAAAAAATACAAATAAAAATACATAAATGAATACATACAGTCATATGCAAAAGTTTAGGAACTCCATGATTTTCATTTATAAATATTTATATCATACGAGGATCATCGTGTCCTTACCACTTCCAACGTACCAGCGAGGAATTGAAAGGTTTAGTAGACTTTTTGCTTTTAATGAATGGCTTCAGTCATGGTGTCCGGCTCAGAATCTACACTTTATTGATAATTGGAATGTTTTCTGGGAGCATCCTAGGCTGTTCGCGCTGACGGCCTGCACCCCAGCAGAGTTGGAGCGGAGATCCTCTCGGACCACATCTCCAGGGCGCTGCACACCTTCTGACTGGTAAACTACGCCTTAAATTTAAATTTCAATAGCCATCCTTCACCTCAACACATCGATACAAATGCACATATACCTCTCCCCATAGAAACTGTGTCTGTTCCCCGAGCAGTGAGATTAAAAAGTAATTATGTAAGACGTTCTCGAAATAATCTTACTGTAATTAGACCAGAAAAATGCCAAAGAAACAAACAAAAACAGTTCCTAAAATTTGGGCTTCTGAACATTAGATCACTTGCACCCAAAGCACTTATCGTAAATGAAATAATCTCAGACAATAGCCTTACTGCATTCTGCCTCACTGAAACCTGGATTAAACCAAATGACTACATCGGTCTAAATGAGTCTACACCATCAGGTTATATCTATAAGCACGAGCCTCGTCAGACTGGTCGTGGAGGTGGTGTCGCCACTATCTTTAATGATTGCCTTACTGTTACCCAGAGAACACAGTATAGATTTAAGTCTTTTGAAGTGCTTGTCCTTAATGTTACACTATCGCACACGCACACGAAAAAATCCCTGATGTCTCTTGCGCTAGCGACCGTGTATAGACCACCAGGGCCCTACACCGATTTTCTTAGAGAATTCACAGATTTTCTTTATGACCTATTGATTAACTTCCATAAAGCATTAATTGTAGGAGATTTTAACATTCATGTTGACGACACAAATGATGCGCTAGGACCCACATTCATGGACTTACTAAACTCACTTGGGCTTAAACAAAACGTCACTAGAGCAACTCACCGTCGTAATCATACGCTAGATTTAATAATATCACACAGAATAGATGTCACTGATATAGATATTATTCCTCAAAGTGATGATATCACAGACCATTATGTCATAATGTACACAATACCTGTAGAACAGGCTAACTGCGTTTCACCACATTATCATCTCGGTAGAACTATTATTCCGACCACTAAAGACAGATTCACAAATAACCTGCCTGATCTGTCTGGACTTCTTGCTGCACCCTTAAACACAGACGATCTAGATGAAATTACTAACAGCATAGGCGCTATATTCACTAGCACACTAGACACTGTTGCCCCAATCAGATACAATACAGAAGGTTAAAGATAAAACGCTTGCACCATGGTATAATAGTCATACTCACACCCTCAAGAGAGAGACCCGTAACCTCGAGCGAAAGTGGAGAAAAACTAAATTAGAGGTTTTTAGAATTGCATATAAGGAAAGTATGTCCAGCTATAGACATGGCTATGGCTCTAAAAGCAGCCAGGGCTGAGCACCTGAGCAAACTCATAGAAAATAACCAGAACAATCCCAGGTTTTTATTTAGCACAGTGGCTAGACTAACAAAAAAACAAAAATCTGAACACACAATTCCATCACAGTTCAGTAGTGACGATTTTATGAGATTCTTCACTGATAAAATCGAAAGTATCAGGAATAAAATAGATGACGCTCAACATATGAGAGCAACTAGCATCCCGGTCTCACCTAAGGTTCTAAACACACAACTACATTGCTTTACAAGTACAGGTCAGGAAGAGTTAGTTAAACTTATTACTACAGCTAAATCAACAACTTGTTCACTAGACCCCATTCCAACTAAACTTCTTTCAGTAGTCTCTTCGAGTTTCAGTCAGGTTTCAGGCCCCATCATAGTACAGAAACTGCACTTGTTAAAGTTACAAATGACTTGTTCTTAGCTTCGGACAAAGACTGTATGTCACTATTAGTTCTACTTGACCTTAGTGCTGCATTCGACACTATAGATCACAACATTCTCCTAGATCGCTTACAAAATTACACAGGTATTCATGGACAGGCTTTAAGTTGGTTTAGATCCTACCTGTCTGATCGATACCATTTTGTAGAATTAAATGGTGAATCCTCCAGTTTATTACCAGTTAATTATGGGGTCCCTCAAGGATCAGTTCTAGGACCTCTGCTTTTCTCGATATACATGCTTCCATTATGGAACATTATTAGAAGACATGGGATTAGCTTCCATTGCTATGCTGACGACACACAGTTATACAGCTCATCAAAACCAGATGAAATAACTAAATTGTCGAAATTAACTCAATGCCTTAGAGAGATAAAAGACTGGATGAGCTGTAACTTTCTGTTGTTAAACTCTGATAAGACAGAAACACTACTTATAGGCCCAAAAACTAGTACACAGAAACTCTCACAACTTAATTTCCAATTAGAGGGATGTACTGTTACTAGTAGCTCGACAGTGAAAGACCTGGGTGTTATATTAGACAGTAACTTGTCTTTTGAAAATCATATCGCCCAAACCACAAAAACAGCCTTCTTCCACCTTAGAAATATTGCCAAGCTGAGAAACATCCTGTCTGTATCTGATGCTGAGAAGCTAGTTCATGCTTTCATGACCTCTAGACTGGACTATTGTAATGCATTACTAGGTGGTTGTCCTGCATCTTTAATAAATAGGCTACAGTTAGTCCAAAATGCAGCGGCCAGAGTTCTCACTAGGACAAGAAAGTATGACCATATAACCCCAATTTTATCATCTCTACACTGGCTACCTGTTAAGTTTAGAATTGATTACAAACTGCTGCTACTTACTTACAAGGCTCTTAATGGTTTAGCTCCCATGTATCTAACTAGTCTTCTAAAACGTCACAATCCTTCACGCTCTCTGAGATCACAAAACTCAGGACTCCTGGTAGTCCCTAGAATATCTAAGTCTACTAAAGGCGGAAGAGCGTTCTCTTATTTAGCTCCCAAACTTTGGAATAGTCTTCCTGATAGTGTTCGGGGCTCAGACACACTTTCACAGTTTAAATGTAGATTGAACTCATCTCTTTAGTCAGGCATACACATAATACATCCCATAAATATTGTGCACTATCACACTAGACTTACACATTCTTATGAACAGCAGATATGTTAATCCCTCTGCACTGCTCTTCTCTTCTCTTTTTCTACCCATGCTGAGACACCCATGCTATGATCGTCTTCCGTGCGTTGAAATTTTTGGACCTCCACTGAGACAAGGCTGACTCTGTGAGAACCCTGAGACATCTACAGATCTACCGGCTCCAGTTGGACTCTGTGATACTTGTATATTTGTAACCACACCATCTAGTGTCACCCATATGAGGATGGGTTCCCCTTGAGTCTGGTTCCTCTCAAGGTTTCTTCCTTTACCAATCTAAGGGAGTTTTTCCTTGCCACTGTTGCCTGAGCCTCCTCAGACTTGCTCATTGGGGACAAATACACATACACACATACATACATACATACACACTGTGAACTGTATATATCTTGAATTTTTATTATATTAATTCTTTATACTTCTCCTTATGTTTATCTTTTGTTCTATGTTTATGTTCTGTAAAGCTGCTTTGTGACAATGTCCATTGTAAAAAGCACTATACAAATAAACTTGAATTGAATTGAATTGAATATTTGGGTGTTTGGATGAACAATTTCATTTTGATCTATGAAATACCTGAAGGAAACTAAAGTAATATTTCAGTAGTGAAATGAGGTTTATTGTATTAACAGAAAATATGCATCAAAACAAATTTAGACAGGTGTATAAATTTGGGCACCCTTGCCAATTTGTTGATTTGAATACCTGTAACTACTTAGCACTAATTAATTTCTAACACAAAATTGGTTTGGTGAGCTCATTAAGCCTTGAACTTCATATACAGGTTCATCCAATCATGAGAAAATGTATTTAAGGTGGCCAATTGCCAGTTGTTGTTATCTTTGACTCTCCTCTGAAGAGTGGCAGCATGAAGGCCTCAAAACAACTCTCAAATGACCTGAAAACAAAGATTGTTGAACATTATGGTTTAGGGGAAGGCTAAAAGTTATGGCAGAGATATAAGCTGTCAGTGTCCACTGTGAGGAACATAGTGAGGAAATGGAAGACCACAGACACAGTTCTTGTTAAGGCCAGAAGAGGCAGGCCACGTAAAATATTGGAGAGGCGAAGGATGGTGAGAACAGTCAAAAACAGCCCACAGACCACCTCCAATGTTCAACATCAACTTGCTGCAGATGGTGTCACTGTGCATCGTTCAACAATTCAGCGCACTTTGCACAAGGTGAAGCTGTACGGGAGAGTGATGCGATAGAAGCCTTTTCTGCTCACACGCCACAAACAGAGTCGCTTGAGGTATCCAAACACACTTGGACAAGCCGGCTTCATTTTGGAATAAGGTGCTGTGAAGTGATGAAACAAAGATTGAGTTATTTGGTCATAACAACGGGCGTTCTGAATGGCAGAAAAAGAACACAGCATTCCATGAAAAACACTTGCTACCCACAGTAAAATTTGGTGGAGGTTCCATCATGCTGTGGGGCTGAGTGGCCAGTGCCGGTGCTGGGAATCTGGGTAAAGTTGAGGGTCACATGGATTCCACTCAATATCAGCAGATTCTTGAGAAAAATGTTGAGGAATCAGTCACAAAGTTGAAGTTATGCCGGGGCTGGATATTTCCCAAAAGAAACAATAAATAAATTATTTATATATATATATATATATATATATATATATATATATATATATATATATATATATATATATGAAACTTTCACAAATGGGGTTTAAAGAGTCTGTGTATGTTTTACTCATTTAATATCCTATTTCTGGCTGTAGACAGCTATGAGGTCACAGAGATCTGGACCTCTGTCATTTGTTCTTATTAAAAAATGAAATGTGAAGCTCTTATACATATAGAGAAATTTCCCCAAAACAAAATTTGTTGAAATGCTGGGTGGCTAGTGTAACGAAGGCTGGAGAGAGAGAGAGAGTCCATAAAGGTGCCTTCCTGAGCTGATATGTGATGGAAGTGTAAAAAAAACTATTTTGGTATATTATAGTATAATAGTATATAGCTTTTATAGTATAAATGAACCCGGGTCTCTGGTGTCAAAGCTGCACATACAGTATTACACAGTCAACACATCACACCACTGGGGCCACTGTTTGCACACACAACAGTTTCATTATATCAATATATTTCATTATTTTATCTGAGATGATTCAAATAAACTATTGCAGAAATTTCTCGCATTATTAAAGCTAGAAATTAGCAAACATCAGTAAGGATTTTTTTACTACATTTATTAAATAAAAGCTTAATGAGTTTAATAAAAGTAAGATTGTTACATTTTGTAAAGTCTTATAACAGACTGAATAGGAGCTTAAAATGTGAGAGGTTACAACACAAAGCATTAATTATCCTCTGAATGAAATCACATAGCATCATATTTAAATAATTTCATAACAGTGAGATTTAGATATGTCACTCTTGAGTTTGAGAGTTGGATACATGGTGAGATTTAAACCATGACTAAAGCCACACAGAGTGTATCGTCCACCTCTGTGAATTAGATGAGCAGAGATGGACTCATTAAAACACATCAAACAGAAACTTTCCCCATAATGTAGGTGCAACGTGTGCTGAGTAAGAAATTGAGGGTGAGACGTGAAATGTTTGCAAGGACACAGCAGTTTTCAGCAACCAATTTAATTTGCAGGTGAAGAAACTGTACTACGACTTTAGGGACATAGAGTTCAGAGTTCAAAACCCTAACTGAATGATGAGTGAAATCAGCTTTTCAGCCAGTCAGTGGTGGTGAAAGTGACATAACATTACTGTATTAATTTAGCTAAGCTAAGACATTGCTGATGTATGAAGTAAAAATCAGCCTCAGGTCTTGGGAAATTTAAAATAAACGGATAATAATGCCTATAGCTGTGGGTGATTAGGAAGATCCCTGGCAGTTGTGGGGATTGCCGACTTGTGAGGGGCAGAATTAGCGGGGATTTTTTAACACAGACCAGGAACAGATGAGGACATCACACCTAAGACGTGTCCATAATAGTTAAAATAATAAAAATCAATTTGTCCAAACACTTTTGTACTGTTGCTGATTTACAATACTGGAACCTTCCTTTTGTATTATAAAGAAATATAAAATGCCTATTTGTAGATTTTAATATTTATTGGCCTTGTAAACCAACGGTACTGCGTATTGACAATTTTATATGCTCTCCTATTTGTAAGTCGCTTTGGATAAAAGCGTCTACCAAAGGAATAAATGTAAATGTAATTTGAATAGTCAATAAGCCGATGGCAGGCCAAAAATATTAGAGCCTACTAATGCCCAGTTTGTGATGTTTTTAAAATTAGGTTATAAAAGGCAATAGAAGGTGAGAAGAGATCAACTTATCACACATTAGACAAACTGCTCCATCTCCAATTCAATGTAGGCTACTTTAGAGCGTCAATTGCTTTCTTTTGCTCAGAGTCATGGTATCACATTTTTGTCCTAACCATTCAGTCTTTTTAATTGATAATTTGAGTTCTTTTTTCTTAAGGATATAAATACCAAAAGATTCACACTAGTTTCTTTGTAGGGAGGGTCCTAAGATATGAACTCACTGTAGACTTCATTTGTAGTTCATTTAAGAGAAAGACATGGAGGCAAAGAAGAAAGCTGCGATTTATGTGAGCAACAAAGGGTAAGAGACTTTTATTTGTTGTTATTTTTTTTGTTATATTTGTTATTTCATTTGCAAATCTTTTAATCTAGTGTGCTGTCTTTAAACATTTACCTATAGTTGTCATTTATGTTCCATTTGTTAACCACCATACTGTTCATGTCCCTACAGAATTCTGATAAAGAAAACAAGTGTCCAGAGAAAAGAAACATAACAGGAAATACTCAGCTTGTAAAAATGAAATTGGTATGTGGTTGTTTTTAGTATATAACACTGACAAGCAATAATGTACTGTGCATGTCCATGGTGTGATAACAAGGTATTTAAAACTACTTTTAAAGATAAATATATACAGGCTGCACTTATCAACACCTGATGCACTGTAGTCAGTGTTTCCAATGAGCAGATTTCAGCACTCAAAGAACAGATTCTGGATTTGGAGGCAAGGGTTGGTTGGTTGGAGGTGCGTTTAAACGAGAGAGCCTCATCTCATCAACCGACAGCTGATCAGTCTACAACCACAGACAGTCCTGCTGATGTTTCATTATCAAGCCCAATGCCTTTGGACACACAGGAAATTTGATGAAAATTGGTCATCTCTTGTTCACCAGTTTGTTCCCGGAGACCATTCGACATCCCTTAGCAAACACTTTCCATCAGTGGCCTCCACACCCTTAACTGACTGCACTCATTAGCTGCCAACCAGAACATGTTTAGTCAGTTTGCTTGTCTTACATGGGACAAACAGTTGGCAACAAATTCTATGCTTTACTGCAACAATCCACCTGTTCAACATTATTCAGCGTTTTCTCCTCTGCCAAATACATCACAATTCTGTCCTTTAGCAATGTCATCTTTATGTTTGAGGCTGCCTGAAACACCAAGAAAGGCTTCGCATTCTCAACAACCATGTTCGCAGGCAGTGATTCTGCCTAATGTGCTTTTAAACCATGTGTCACTGGAGAAACAACTGTACGTGGATTCAGCAGGATCAGATGGTAGACCAAGGGCAGACTGTTTCACTATTGGGCTGTTCAAAAGGTTAATTATCCTTTCAGTTTATCAGAACTGGGGAGGTTCAGTGATGGTTCAAGAGGTAGAAACGCACTGCCTCAGAACTTGTCTAAGGCAACACTGTTGCTCGGAGATTCCACCCCACAGAATGTGAGTGGAAGCTGATAAAAGACAGAATTAATGAACTTCTCAGTAAACAAAAAATTCTTCCTCTTTTTTAAAACTTACAGTAATGCTGCAAGAACTGTTTGAACATTTCCATTGACTGCACTGTATTTTGTACTTTGTCATAGGTTTAATAAAAGAACATATTTTGAGCAACAATTATTTTTTTGTTATTTACTTGGCTGAAGCCTTGACATACATTGCTGTATATACTGCATATTCTGTGATCTACTGTAATACATTATAATATTATATTTATTAGAATGCTATTTGAGTGTTATGACAATATAATTTTTGCTTCTCAGTTTCGAATTGCTTTGTCCCAGAATAAATGTAAAAAGCAGACTGTATTTAAAAATGAAAACTGTGCTAGAGCTTATTATGTGAAAGAGCTAAGGTAACCGTGAGGCTATATTAAATTTAAGGTATTATTTAAGGCATCTTTTGTTTCAGAAATTTGGATTCCTTTTTTTCCTAAGATCAGTCCTGAGAAAAATTAGAACTGTCTACATTTTTTTCAGGAATACAGTTTATTGCTATCATTTTTCTTAAATATGAATTTAGGAAGAATATGACTAAACTTGAGAATGTTGTGAGATCATGCGTCGAAAAACATTCCCAAAATAAAAACTGTCTCCACGCATGCACTTTCAATGGGATGATGCTGGCAGCCTCCTATTCATTCAGAACTTGAAAAATATTACAGAGGTCCAGAGCCCCTAGACAATCTGGTCTATACCTGTAGGACAGTGGGTTCTGTGCCACCTGGTGGATATTGTGTGAAACACAACACATTTCTTTGAATTCTTAAAAACATGTAACCAGGAATCCATGTGAAATCGTGTTACGTTTCCCGTGAAGCTGCGCGAAAAAATGCGCATTCTTAATTGCCACATATGTATTTGTTTGTTTGTTTGTTTGTTTTTAAGCAGTTTCTCAGCTTAACAAACAGTCAGACAGTGGCTTTGGATAACATTGCATTGTTGAAAACAGCCACATTCTCCAATATTAAAAGGATATGCAGACTTATGCAAACAGTTATAGTCTTTCCTGAATGTTAACCTAAATTTAATTGACAATTATGTCAATTCAACAGTTTGGGTCCAACATGTAAACAGTGATATGTATCTTACATCTTTATATGCAAACAGTAAAAGATTTATTCTTTCAAAGTATGATGTAAAACCCCATCAAGCATATATATAATTCCACAGTTAGAGGACATAAAAAATTTCACAAATTAATATCATACTTATAATGAAAAATATAATGGAGGGTGACAGAAAATTCATACTTGCCAGTGTATATTTACACATAAATCAGTTTCTTTAGAATCTGTACATTTGTCACCAACTAGTTTCATGTGAATGTAACATGGGTGTGGCAGAAGTTTAATAGGCAGGAAAAACAGGTTTTATATTAATGATTAACACTTGAATAGAAAGGAGGTGATCCAACACAAACTGCACACTCTGGCAATATCAAGAGACAAACAGTAATCTGTCAGTCAGGATGTTTGTTAGTTCAATAGAACAATAAATTTTTAATAGGACATAAGTGTTTAGCACAAAAATATAGATAATTGAAAACAATTTTATAATCCCACTAACTGATATTTTTCCTTGCCAAACTCATCTTTGATTGGACTCTACATTCAGTTTTCTGTGAAACTGCATTGTGACAATGTCTATTCTTTAAAGCAATTTGTAAATAAAACTGAATTTAACTGAATATTTTAAATAGGGCGGTTCTAAATATTTTCTCAGAGTAAATATTCGTATACATTTGAACATACGTCTACAAATCTAAATGAATTTTAATGCACATAGTGATAATTACATGTTTTGCTAAAGATTTGCACCTGTTATGTGACTGCACATTCTGTTTAGATTTTGTTCGGTTTAGAAAATAACCTAAAAGTCAGGTGACGTAAAAAAGCTGCAGAGTGAGAAATCCAAGCTGTGTACATCATAAAACCTCTGCTGAATACAGAAACTCATTCACCACAGGCCACTTTGTTGAAGGTAGCATATTACACAAAGGTTGAACAATTGGTGCAGCCAGAACCTGTAAAAGACAAAACCCAACCCAGCTTCACAATGTTGCTGACAATGGACAAGACTAATTGTTCTACAGTTCTCTTTGACATCATAATTGGTCTAAAAATAACACATTGTCCATCCAGAGTTTACACCTGTCAACCTGTGAGATGACTAGTGTTCACCTGCAGCAGCAAAAGAAAAACATATACACAAATAAATTACATTTATGATCCAACATACTGATGCCATCTGTGCTGCCCTCTTGTGTCTTCTCTTTGAACTTGACATTTGTTTTCAGGAAGGCAGTTCCTGGAGTTAATATGATTGGTTATCATCTCTACGTGGTCCGGATAAAAGGACTGCCTGGATGACTGAGGCCTTTTTGTGCCATCGTGATTACTTTGTTTCCGTTGTGCTTTCACATTGCTCATTTGTATAGTATGTCCTCTAAGTGTTACTCCATTTCATTTATTGTTTATTGTCATATCAGAGAGAAAGATTGTAAGTTTGTGTTCAGAGTGTATTGAGCCTGTGAGTTTTGTTTGGTTTTGTTTATTATTTCCATTGATATATTTTTTCGTGCTTGACCTATGCCTGATATTGACTATGCCAGGGGCATAGTCATATGTAGGGGATCGACGCCATTCATTTTGAATATCTTTTATTATATTGATTTTTTTGAGAGAGAGTTAGGTAAGTAGTGATTGTATTTTCTTTTCTTTCATTTTAGTAAGAAAGAGGTATTTTGAGCAATATTGTTTTGTTTATTATTTTGGCCTTGTCCTCACCTGAACCCTAAATCCTTGTCTACTGGTGAATAAAAGATTGTGAATTGTAATCTCTCTGAATCAAGACTCTCATTTGCCCATTAGACCCCTAGAAGGTCATAACAAATCCAAAAATATTTAAAACTAATACTTAAATATCCATTAATATTTGAAAACATGTATTACTATTCGGAATATACTGAAACACATTAATGAAGTAAAATTTGTTTTGGTATAGGACAAAAAATGGTACTGGTATAGGATATAGAGTGATGCTGTAAATTGTATCATGACACTATAGCCAGTAGGAGCATAAACAAGCTCCAGTTAGTCCAGAACCTAGCAGCTAAAGAACCTAGTTCTAAATTGAAACAGAAAATATGAACACATTGCTGATATCCTCATTGCATTGCATAACCAGTCAAATTTTGCATTGATTATAAAATTCCATTACTGATTTATAAAGCACTGAATGGTCTCACATCACTGTACCTGAGAGATCATTTGTTTTTTATAATCCATCATGCCTTCTTCGACCAAATGTTGCACACTATTTGGTAGTTCCTCAAGTAGTAAAGGCTACGGCAGAGGCAGAGCTTTGTCTTTCAGAGCCCCACAGTTATGGAAAAGGCTTCCAATTGGTATTCGGGACTCAGACATCGGCTCAATGTTTAAGTCCAGGCTAAAAACACATTGGTTTATTATAGCGTTTTATGAATAGATTTATTAGGTAAAGTAGCAGATCTGGAGGATTCATGGGCATAGATTGTTTAGTGAACTGGGTGTTATTTGGATGCTGTCACATTACCACCATGAGTTCCTAGTACCATGAGTTCACCAATCCCAATGTCCTACCCCTGGTTGGAGTCTCGTTGCCTGGTGTGCACTCTGGGTTAGAGTGCAAGAGTGTGAGAGAGAGAAAAATATTAGGTATGATTGTAATCATGTGATGGACAAATGTACATTATGTGAAAAGTGCAGACTGGCGAGACTAGCTATGACAGCATAACTAAAGGCCACGACTGATTCCGTCAGTAACATAAACACCTACACCAACGCTGTCCTTGTGTGCCATCCTGGGAAGAGTGAATGCAAGGAAAGCAGCTGGCCCTGATGGCATCCCTGGTCGTGTACTCAGAGCATGCGCAGAGCAACTGGCCGAGGTCTTCATGGACATCTTTAATCTGTCCTTGGCCCAGGCAATCGTCCCCACCTGCTTCAAGTCTGCTACCATCGTGCCGGTGCCAAAGCACTTCACTGCAACAGAACTGGCTGACTTTCGTCCTGTCCCACTCACACCTTTAGTCGTTAATTACTTCGAAAGACCTCACCCATCTTAAAGCCTGTCTGCCACCCAGCCTGGACACTTACCAATTTGCCTATCGCCCAAATAGATCAACTGAGGACACCATTTCCACTGTACTTCATCCTGCCCTGACTCACTTGGATAACCCTGACACCTATGCCAGGATGCTGTTTGTTGATTTCAGCTCAGCTTTTAATACAGTTAGCCCTTCCAAGTTAACCCCGAAGCTGGAACAACTTGGCATCAGCACACAACTCTGCAGTTGGACTCTGGACTTACTAACCTTACTAACCTTACTAACAGATCAAAGTCTGTTCGTATGAACACTGTCACCTCCTCCAGTCTCACCATCAGCACTGGGGTTCCTCAGGGATGTGTATTGTCTCCACTACTATACTCCCTTTTCACCCATGACTGCATACCTGTCCATACCTCAAACAGCATTATAAAGTTTGCAGACGACAGCACAGTGGTAGGCCTGATTGAAGGTAACGACGAGACGGCTTACAGGGAGGAGATTCAGCACCTAGTAGCATTGTGTGAGGACAATAACCTGGAACTTAACACCAAAAAGACCAAGGAGGTCATTGTGGATTTCAGACATGCTGGCAATCACTCTCATCCTCCAATTCACATCAACGGAACTGCTGTGGAGCTTGTACCTAGCTTCAAGTTCCTTGAAATACACATCTCTGATGACCTCACCTGATCTCTGAACTCTTCCATCCTGATCAGAAAGGCACAACAGTGCCTATATTTTCTGAGGAGACGTAAAAAGTCCCGTCTGTGCTACAGGATACTGGAGAACTTTTACCGCTGTACCATCGAGAGTATCCTCACAAACTGCATCTCAGTGTGGTACAGCAGCTGCACCACACTGCATCTCAGTGTGGTACAGCAGCTGCACATCTTCAGACCGTAAAGCCCTTCAGAGGGTGGTGAAAACCGCCCAACAAATCATCCGTATTGAACGACCCACCTTGGAGAAAATTTTCAAAAAACGCTGTTTGCAAAGGGCAAGGGGCATCATCAAAGATCCCTCTCACCCCAACCACGGACTGTTTACACTTCTCCCATCGCGCAGACGCTATCATTGTCTCAGAGCCAGAACAAATAGACTGAAAAATAGCTTCTTTCCCATGGCTGTTTCTGCACTGAACAGCTGATATGGTGTTAACAATCACCATTGTACTGTCACTTTTCTTCTGTGTTTTGCACTATTTGGCACCACTTTAAAACCATGCATCCTTGCTCCACCCAAAAACTATCATTACACTTCTGTATGTCCATCCATATTTATTCTGTTTATTCTGTGTATATACGGTATATATAGATGTATATATTCATAATGACCTTCCTTTTGTACAGCTATATCTGTCATACCACTTCATACTGTATCATACTAATATAAAAACCACACTATAAGCGATCTATGCACTTCTGGTTAGATGCTAACTGCATTTCATTGGCTCTGTACATGTACCTTGCACAATGACAATAAAGTTGAATCTAATCTAATCTAATCTAATCTAAAAAGGAGTGCCAGAAAGTGACAGAGATATGAGGGCTTACTGGGACATATAGCAACCCACCACAACACAGTCTGCAAACCTGAGAGACTAATGAGGGTATAAAGTTTTCCTGGTATAAAGAACTATCAGATTTTCCATCCGTAGATAAATGGTTTTAATGGAGCCAGACAGTGTGGCTATGTGCAATATGCCTACAGACATCCATTTGGCATCAGTGCCTGCAGGCAGATCGAGAGATAACCCTGTACGCCATATCAGCCAGCGCAATGGCTATGGCTATTGACGAAGAACAGGAAACTGATATTGCGCAGTTGGCCCTAGATTCATTGAAGCTTTGACAATCTTACACCAAGTCAATGTTAGAAACAACTCTGCTAGCAGTTCCTCCTTCTACCCACCATAGGGAACCCTTGCCTGAGTAGTAAACATTTTCAGGTTATTTCCTGTCATTGAGGACTTTTAAACCAGTGATTTATGTCATACTACACAAAGTATTGTTAGTTTATTTTACTTTGAAAATCTGTATGTTGTTCCTGTCATTTTGACTCAAGTTTTAACTATCGCCCTGTTCTTGGATTTACTGTTCTCTGGATTACTTTTTTGCACCTCTCTTCCACTGATTGTCTATTTTCAGCTTTGCCTATACTCTGCCTATTTCTGTAAACTTTGTTCCTTGCTTGCCTTTTTGGATGTGTATGTTGTGCTTTTTCCTTCATTAAACTCCACAAATAGATTCTAATCCCTCTGCTTCTGCTAATCTGTCTGTAGAGTATATAACCAATTAGAAATTGATTTGAATTGTGTTGTTTTTTTATGTAAAATATGATTGTGATTTTAGTTCTTCCCACAATAATTTCTTACTCCTCAGCTTCGTATTAAAAATAAACATTATTTTTCAAATATTCATTACAGCACTGTAACATAGGTTTTGTCTTGTATTCAACGTCTTTTACTGTGATATCTGTTTATTGTGGCTTTCTTCCCTTGCCCCCATGTCCTCCTGATTTGTGTATGTCATGTTCTTATTGGTTTTGCACTCGTGTCATTCTGTTCCCCTTTTGATTGCTTGTTCTAAATCATGTGTTCTTGTTCGTCAGTGGTTCCCCACATGTATTTAACCATGTGTGGTTTCCATGCTCTTTGTCGGTTGTTGTCCCTTTATGGCTGCTTGTGTGTGTGTTTGTGGTTCTCATCTCATTTTGTCATTGCCTTACCCAGGATTGCTTTGTGTTTTGTTCAATAAAATCTTAACCTGCATATGGATCATCTGCCTCTTCATTCTATACACATGAAAAGCCACTAAAATCGTCTCCTTTGCATGAGAAGTTGGGTTTGGTGCACAGGGCTAGCCATGATATGGTGTCTCTGTAACAGAGATGGATAATGGCCTTCCTCGGGGGCCCAACAATGGCAGGTTAACAGTGCTGATCGATAACCCAGGGCCTTAACTGTTGCACTACCACTTCCAAATATTCAGTAGGAATTGGCAGTGGTACACATCTGTGTTTGATGTATAAGGTAAACATGTACTAGATAAATTGCTCCAAATTTCTGCAAATGAGGTGGCCACTGTATATTACCATGCTGCAGCCTTGTACTACTTTATAGATCTTAGATTATTTTATAGACTTAATAATTATTTTATTTATATTGCCTTTTAGTCCAGTCTTTTTTTGATAGCATTTTGAATTTTTGTAAAGCTGCTTTGTGACAATTGTCATTGTTAAATGCACTAGCATTGTCGTACAAATAAAATCTAATTGAATTTCTGAGTTTCTGGTTTTTGGAGCATCAGTCTGAAGGGCATATTCTGGAGGACTTGAGATGCAGATTTGATCTAGAAGCGCTGTTCTAGCTGGAATCAGACAAACAAAAGGATATATACGAATATATTTAAATACGTTTACAATATGGGAATACAATTACAGAGAATTATTAGAACACAATGTAGTGCATACACAAGTAGGAAACACAACAGTGATAAGAATAACAAGCCTCTTACTGACACAAAGAATGAATCGATATTGATACTTTAGAAAATACATTATGAAAGAGAAAAGGTAAAAAAGAACACTTACACATGATGTGTACTTTATTTTGTTATCTGGAGAGAGAATGATGAGTGGAGCCCTTGGGCAGTTTATTATATACCAAAAGTGGTGTGGACGAAAATAAAGGGAAGTCAATTAACCAAAGACAACAAATAATAAGAACTTAAAGTGCTGAGAATGGAATATAATGGTAACTCAAATAGCTAAAGTCCGAACATAATTGGAATTTTTAGACTGAAAACTCAGAGCACCTGCTAACTCTGCTAATTGCCAGAAATGTAAATGTAAACATCTGCAGGCACTGAGTGAGAATTTCAGAGCTAGATCTCAACTATGATTTGTGTGAGTAATATTGCTTTTGTCAAAGTGTTTACTGACTTAAGGAGCTTAGAAGAAGTGACCCTACACCCAGTGTCGCTGTGGCTGCAACAAAGCCTTTGCTTGTATACAGGCTTGATGATCAACAGGCTCTCAATATATAATTGGCATTATAGCAGTGTTGTATTTGAGACCAGCTCAATCGAGTCCGAGTCAAGACCGAGTCCAGAGAGGGTTGAGTCCGAGTCAAGACCGAGTCCAGAGAGGGTTAAGTCCGAGTCAAGACCGAGACCAGAGAAGGTCGAGTCCGAGTCAAGTCCGAGTCCACATGAAGTTGGGTCTGAGAAAAGGGTCTGAGAAGTAATCCTCAAGCATATGTTAAATTTTTTGGTGGAAGCAATAAAAATGAGCAACAAGCTCAATCAGAAAAGCACATATACCATTAATACTGTATATTACTCACATTGGTTAAAAAACTATGTCAGTTGAGGGCAAAAAGGAAACAATTGCCCCATAATATGACGTATAAAGACAATTTTATTACAAACAATTACAGGCAGTACCACCAGTACATAACACAACTGTACCACTTTACTAGCCTACATGACAATTCTAGTACACATAACATTACTGTACCATATGCTAAACTAAAATATAACAACTTTTAGCTTTCGAAGGTTAAATACTGAATTTGCCTTGAATTATGTGCATTTATAAAAGTTTTGAAGATTACAGATGGGCATAATTGCTTTTCAAATAGATAAGTGAGGACACCATCCTGTAACCCAGACGAGCACGACGTGGCCTCATGATTAATCCACCCCGACTAAAAATTCTCTCCATTGGTGCAGAAGAAGCGGGGACTGACAAAGGTTTTACTGCTAATGTATGCAGTTGGGGATATTTGTCCTTGTTTTTAGACCAGAAGACAAGTGCTCTGTCAGTACATGGATCCTGAATGTCAGTGATTTACTTATCTGATCAGAGACACTGGCATCCACTGTAAGGTTGCGCTGGCTTTTGTGGACTTTGTAGCAGGCTACTAGCCGTGGCAATTTGATTGGTGGAGAATCTTTTTGTGAAGAATCATCTGCATTCGGCTACTGAGAAGTGTCACTCTCTGCCATACTCTCAACGGCCGAGATCAGTGTATCTAAAACAGCATAATACAATATTGCATTAGTATAAATAAAATACTGTGCTGATAAGTTAGCATGTTTATGTTTATTACTGGAGTATATTTGTGACCCTGTCTCTGAAATCCAGACTTAAGTCCCATAATCTAATTTTGAGACTCTTTCCCCACCAGCATATTTTTTTTAAGTTGCCAGCCAGTGCCAGCATTTTTTATGATTTTCACAAAAGTTTAATGCCTTCCAGAAAATGTTCTTCTTTAAATATATAACCATATAATATAACAAATGAAAGAACAGACCCTCTGCTTTCAAACAAAAAAAATGTTTCATCCTATCTTCATTTGTTCTCTATTATCACCTCTCAAATATGGGTAGGTTTCTTCAAAAATACCAAATTTTGAGCAAAAAGCTGAGATAATTGTATTTTTGTAAAGCACTTTTGTTAGAGATTTGTTAGAGTGGGAAAAGAGTTAAAGTTTGATTTCAATCATTAATTTTACTATGATTTAAATTTTTGACATGATCAGTGTTAAAGATAACAAGGTTACAGATGTACACATTATGTACACATTATTACATTATGTAAGATGATTTTATGTAGAAAACAGTAAATCACAAAAAAAATGACTTTAGCTGGGTTTCCACAGGCAGGGTCACATAAATAAGTTTTAAAAAATATATGAAATAATAGTGGCATTAAAATGTAGTGGAATGGAGAAAAATACTAACTGGTCAGAGTCCTCTTTACATCTTCTCTGAACTTCTTTAGTGATGTGGCATCATGGTTGGTAACATCTAAGTCCACCCAGTTAAGACCAAATTGTGGATCAAGCATTGCAGAAAGAAAGTACACATCTTGGTAAAAAGGCATGGGTTCTTCACACTCCATGGCCATTTTAGCTTTCACAAATATTCCTGAAAATCTTCTTTGTAGAGAGGTTTGAAGGGCCTTAATTAAAGGCTGGCACTGGGATCTTGTCTCTCCCATTTTCAGAAGATGTGTGTTTAGGTCCAAAACAGTAGGAACCATCATGCTTTTAGTCACAGACTTACTTTTAATTACTCACACCTTGTGTTACAGTAGGTCAGTTGCCTCTGAGAATGGTCCTAGAACTGCACTCAGCTCTTGAAGTTGGTTACATTCATGGAGAGTAAACATCACATTTTCAAAGTCTTTAACACAGACTTCTGCCAGAATTTTGTAGTCAAGACCTGTAATGGCTTGCACCGTCTGACCTCGCGCCAGTCTGATGCGTGCAAAAAATCACCAATCACTGTTCGTGTCAATCTTACATCAGTTTAAAGAAACAGTAATATATATTTTAATAGGGACTCGTGTGGACTCAAGAATAAGTCCGATTCCAAATGTATTCGAGTACGAGTTGAGACCGAGTCAAAATGTTCACAAGTCCATGACAAGACCAAGACCATTAAAATAAGGTCTCGAGACCGAGTCCAAGACCGAGTCCGAGTCTCGAGTACTACAACACTGCATTATAGGAATAAGAAATCCTTTCAGGAGGTCTGCAGAACTGCTAAAGGTGTCTGGGGGATACATGAAAATTCATTGTCATTCCAACATTCCTCCTGCATCCCTGTTAAAGTACATTATTGAGAGGAAAAAAGGGGGAGATTCCTGGCATTGATTAACAAATCAATTCAATTTGATCTATTTGTATAGCACTTTTAACAATTCAGTATAATAATTAATAAAATGTAAAAAAATGTAAAGTTTAAGATTAAGTGATATTTATCTGTAACATATATCCCTAATGAGCAAGCCAAGCCAATGGTGGCAAGGAACAATCTCCCCGAGATGAAATGAGGAAGAAACCTTCAGAGGAATCAGACATAGAAGGGAACCTAATACTCATTTGGGTGAACTAGGTAGGAAATAATGTAAATTTAAAGAATGTCCTTTCTACAACAGTTTGTAGTTTAGAGAACTACTGGGTCAGCGCAAATTCTGAGTTCACCACAGACCCAACACTTATTTCTTCATGCCAAAGTCTTAAATTGATAAAAATAGAAAAATACCCATTTACAGACATAATATCAGCTTTATTATATACATTAATATCAGGCAAAATAAACATATTTATGCACATGCAAGAATGAAATACATATTTATATTCTGTCGATTATTTTCTTTATAGTATGCAGCCTACATGCAGCTTGAAATTCAATAAATATATTAATAAATAAATGAATAAATAAAAAAATAAATATTTAAATAAATAATTGATTCCAATGAATTCCAATGATACAAGACATTATTTTACACATTAACTGTTTTTAAAAGAGTCCATTTCTTGTTGCATATTGGACATTGTAGGACCGTCTTCTGTTGTAGCGCCTCCTTAAACCAGCACAGCAGCCACAGAGCAGACACTGAGAGATACAGGGAGGAAGTTAAAAAAAGAAAGACAAGGGGGTGTAGAGGAGAGATTCTGATCAGATATTTATGCTTATTTTTATTGTTGTGAAATAACATCTTTAATCAAAATAAACAAATAATCTTAATTAGGTTTTGTAACAAATTATTGACATATAAAAATAAGAATATTTATATTTCATGTCAAAGAGCATCCTAAATTTATATGGTTTACAAGCGATTTTGGTGACACTTACACAGAGTAGAATCCAGCAGGGTATGAGAATAATGACTATACTGCAGGGGATAATGATGCCCAGGATCCATGCAGAATTTCCAACAGTGGTGGTGTTCTGTGCTTGGACTGTGGGCCTCAGGACTACGTGTACAGTGGGGTCTGTTTGAGCAGCAGGAGTAGTGAGGGTTGACAGACCGCTAATGTTGAGTACTGCATATAGAAATCCACTTGGTGTCCACTTGGTGTCACCTTCCACAAAGACGTATTCTGAATTAGCCACAATTTCTGTACCATTAAATCTGGAGGAAAAGAAAAATATAAATTGAGTATATTTCCTACCCTTAAAGAACACATGACAGATAATTATTTCATTGTAGAGCCCAAGAATGTGTTTTTAAAGGCAGGTCTTTGGAAATAATTGTCCCTAATTTTATGTTGGTCTCATATATATATATATATATATATATATATATATATATATATATATATATATATATATATATATATATATATAATGTTGAAAAATATATATATATCAAATGCATTGTCATTGTCATTGTCAAATGGTGCCACAACATGTCAAGTCTTCACTTGGAGATAGACATCAACTTGATCACTTAGGAAGGCTGTAGTTATTCAGCAATATATCAGGTGCTTAGGGTTCCTTGAACTGTGCTCTGTTAGTTAAATGGGCTGCAATTTAACAATAAATCTACAGTTGTATCCAACATGCCTCTGAATCTTTCTATAATATTAAGGCAGTTCATATTTTAAATCAATTATTTCTATTAATACTATCCTGGTGCTTGCATCCTAAGAAGAAGCAGCTTTTATGTATCATGTACATATGAACAGGGTCAGCCAGTATACAGCATCCCTGGAACAGTCTGAGGTAACGGTTGCAGCTTGGTAGGACTGGGGCTTGAATCTATAATCTTCCATCAGGAACCCATTGACTTACCAATTGCTCTAATCGGTGACCATCTGCACATGATCTTGATTCATTTCACGATTCATCAACCAATGATGAAAAATTGTCTCATATTACTCAATCTTTCAAAACCTTCCAGTTTACTATAATGGCTCCAGCACAGAGATATTTCTTCAAAATGACAACTTGTATTTTATTCCTTAAAGATAATGTTTGAATTTTGAATCAGTTTTGTGAAGCAGCACTCAAGATGAGATGTAAAATGAAGACACTTACGTGTAGTTTGCTTGAGGGAAGACAAATACAGGAGCATTTTTGACATTCAGAATATTGTTCAACTAAAAAAAGGGAGAAAAAAGTGGTCTTAGTATTTTTTTACATTTTTTTTATTTTAGAGTGTAAAATAATTTCGGACGAAGAGAAGTTGCTAACACATACCAAGCTGTTGATGGTGTTTTGGATTAAAGAATATGTTCCATTCCTCAGCTGAGTGTCCTTGGAGATTGTCACATTGCTGATTTGGAATCCAAAGCTTATAATGTATGAGTTGTTGTCAATTTCTGAAAGGTAGATAATGAACAGAATTATATTCAACACATTACAGTTAATATATTTTAATTCTAATTTAGGGAGATTAATAAATAGACTCACTCTGATAAGTGACGTCCTGTATGCTCACAGGATCACTCAGTTTTTGTGTTACAAGATCTCGTGCTCTTCTGATCTTTGCATCCAGCAGAGCATTAGCAGCATTGAGAACATCAGCCTCACTAGGTACTTTGGTCAAATTCTTAAAAACTAGACGAATATATATCAGAACATTCCCCAATCTGAAATAGGAAAGCAAATATAACTTGTAAAGTACATGAAGAAAAAGTAGAACATAAAGAACAGTTATTCATTAAGTAAATAAGAGCTGATGAAACTGGAAGGTTGAGAATAGAATAACAACGTGAGTAACTAATTATAATTGAATGAGGGGGCATTTAACACATTTTGTTAGAACAACTAACTTTTGAAATTATATTTCAGGGCACTTACACAGGTGAAATATCATTCAGGAAAGATGCTGGTGTTTTAGTGTCTCCAACTTGGCAGTTGTATAACATGTCTCCTATAACCTGGGTTCCTGAAATCCTGTTACCAGTAGAAATATATTCAAACATCATAATATAATTTGGTTTACATTTCAAAATACAGAAAGTATTTTCTGTATAGAACACCACTGTGAACTCACGTGAAGAAAGAACTCTGTGGGTTGAATGGTTCTGCACCAGCTTTATTTAGAAGTGTGTTTAACTGGATAAGGAAAGATAATATATCAGTATGAATGTGAGACATTAAATCATTTCACTAATACCCAATGTGCTTAATTATATTGTATTAAAATGAAATTTTAACAGAAGAATTTAACAGTTGATACATTTAACTCTCGTACTGTAGTAGAAAACGGGGTCTTTCCACACATAAGAAGGGTATGAAGCCATGGCACATAACTCTAACCCTAAACCTAACCCTCCTGGTGCTACCCCAGGGTACAGATCTGTGCAAGGAAGAGGAGCGGGCATGGAACCCACTGCTCCCGAAAGCACCAGAGGTGGCAGGGCAGGAAGTAGGGGAAGTGTTGTGAAAAATCCTGGAGCCTTAAGAGAATATATTTATATTATTATATTATATTATTATTATATTATATATTATTAACCAGAAGTCAGAGGGTGAATAAAAGAGGCACTCTTTATTATAGTAACTCATCAGACAGGAGAAGAAAGAGTGTAAACAGGGGACTCAGGGCCATAGAATAGAACTGTTCCAGACACGTAATGAGCTCATGGGTGATATGAAGTAGCTGGAAGCGGCGATAGCTCTGCGGGCACTGGCCTTGGGTAGGGAGACGGACGAGGATGGTGAGGTGAGGACATGATGGGGCGACCAGGATGAGCTGGCTGAGGCGTAGGGTCTGAGGAGAGATAAGGGGAGTTAGAGGAGATAGAGGAACAGGAGCTTGAGATAAGGGTAAACAATTCCAGCCTGAGCAAGGACAGGCTGAGATCATAACATGAAACATGCGATCAAAACAAAGTTGAAGCTTTTAGCAGTTTAGAGGAGTCATCAAAGAACTCCGTTGTTTACTTTTATGTACACAAGCAACATTATAGTAGCAATAGCTTAACAATAGTGATAACAGTATAGCAGCAATAGTTTAGCAATAGTGGCAATATAAGATGACAAATAGATAAGAGCTTTCTTTTAACATAATAACTTTTGACATAAAATCAGACTCATAGAGTGGCTTATAATTATTAAAAATCATGTATAGAAGAAAATAACAAAGGAGAAACTTACCCATTGCAGTTGAATGAAGGATTAATCTTCAGGACGTCTGGCATGGAAAAAACTTAGAGGCAAATGTAACTTCGACCAGGGAGTGAGGCTCTTTTTTGAGCACACTTTTAATAACAAAATTGTTGTTTAGATATAATTGTTATGTCGAACGAAGAAGACCCAGGGTTACAGGCCTGGGCTTCCGGACCTGGGCCCCGGGGAACTAAGGGGAGGAAAATCCATAAATGGGCATATGGGCAAAAGGTGAAGGAAAAACAAGGGGATTGTAAGGAACAGGACGTTACAAAAACATATGAGACATAAGGATAAGGTGATATGAAATGGGTCTGTGAGGAGGGGAACCGATAAGGAGGCGCTTGGAAGCGTATATATAGAGGAGAATTTTTGGGACCAAATGTGTATGCGTAAAAAATCCCGTTACTTTGCAGGACCGTCCTGAGGGTTTTTGTTTTTGCATGCCGATGCTCTTCATGAAGATGCTTTTTCTTTTCTTGGGTTTTTGGGATTTCTTTTGTTACTTTCAAATTGGCAATTTCTCTTAGAGAATTGTTAGCTGATTGACCACAATAAAGAAGTTTGCTCATTCTCATCCAGGTCTGAGGAGCTTTCCCATTGGTTTAAATCGTATTAATGTTAGTGCTATCAGTAAATTAAGTTTAAGTAACAATTATATAGTATAAAAGTATTATAAAGTATATCAGTATAATTCACCCTGATATGTACCGACTTGGAGACGGGCTCTAAGTTCCTACATATTTAATGGCGACCACGAAGGGACCTCTGTAGGGACGGTGTGAACTGCCTCCAGAACCGGGACCACTCTCTCTGACGGGCTACAGAGGCCGGCCATAAATAACAAGGTAAGCAGACGCCTGTTAAACTCAAATGTCTGTGTATAGTGAATCTGTGGCCTGAGCGGGGAGGGGTGGCCCTGGGAAGGAGAGCGGACAGCCGCCCTCGAGATAAGAACTCCTAAGGGTGAGATAACGAGCTGGATGAGAAAAAGCAAAGGGAAAGATAAGGTTTTGATGTGTGACTGTGTGTGTGTGTGGAAAAGATCTCATGAGTGAATATTTATTTGTGGAGGGGGCCCCCGGTGATAGGTGCACGGTAAAGTGCCCGGTGATAGGTGCACGGTAAAGTGCCCGGTGATAGGTGCACGGTAAAGTGCCCGGTGATAGGTGCACGGTAAAGTGCCCGGTGATAGGTGCACGGTAAAGTGCCCGGTATTAAGTGTATGATAATCTGTGTATGAGAATCTGTATATGATAATCTGTGTATGATAATCTGAGTATGATAATAAGTGCCACAGCCACAGCTCTCCACTTAGCCCTCACCCACCTGGACAATAAAGACACTTATGTACGAATGCTGTTCATAGACTTTAGTTCAGCATTCAATACAATCATCCCTCAGCACCTAATTGGGAAGCTGAGCCTGCTGGGACTAAACACCTCCCTCTGCAACTGGATCCTGGACTTCCTGACTGGGAGACCTCAGTCAGTCCGGATCGGGAACAGCATCTCCAGCACCACCACACTGAACACTGGAGCTCCTCAAGGCTGCGTGCTCAGTCCGCTGCTGTTCACTCTGCTGACTCACGACTGTGCAGCAACGCACAGATCGAATCATATTATCAAGTTCGCCGATGACACGACCGTGGTGGGTCTCATCAACAAGAACGACGAGTCAGCATACAGGGAGGAGGTGCAACAACTAACTGCCTGGTGTAGAGCCAACAACCTTTCTCTGAATGTGGATAAAACTAAAGAGATGGTTGTGGACTTCAGGAGAGCACGGAGTGACTACTCTCCGCTGAACATCGACGGATCATCTGTGGAGATCGTCAAGAGCACCAAATTTCTTGGTGTTCATCTAGCGGAGAACCTCACCTGGTCACTCCACACCAGCGCCATCACCAGGAAAGCCCAGCAGCGTCTCTACTTCCTACGAAGGCTGAGGAAGGCACATCTCCCTCCCCCCATCCTGACCATGTTCTACAGAGGGACCATTGAGAGCATCCTGAGCAGCTGCATCACTGTCTGGTTCGGGAACTGCACCATCTCAGAACGCAAGACCCTGCAGCGGATTGTGAGGACAGCGGAGAAGATCATTGGGGTCTCTCTTCCCTCTATCACAGACACTTACACCACACGCTGCATCCGCAAAGCCAACAGCATTGTGGATGACCCCACACACCCCTCACACACACTCTTCACCCTCCTGCCATCTGGAAAAAGGTACCGAAGCATTCGGGCCCTCACGACCAGACTGTGTAACAGTTTCTTCCCACAAGCCATCAGACTTCTCAACAACTGAAATGTACTGTACTGAGCACAACATACACACACATCATCTGTATGGACTGCATAGACCCTCACAAAACACACACTGACACATCATACTGTTTACATGCTGCTTACAATCCAGCAAACTGTTTACATGCTGTTTTGCACACCTTGTCTGCTGTTTTTTGCACAAACTGTCCCAACATTTCAGCCGTTTTTGCACATACTGTACAATATCTCAGCCATTTCGCACATACTATATTAACACATACAGTATTAACACTGGTCGGTCGGCGCTGTTTCTGTGACTGTTTCTGTGACTGTTTACTATTTATTGTCTTTTGTGTACTGCATTTTTTGTACTTTTTGTATTGTCTTGTAACTTGTGTCTGCACTGTCATTGTCCTGCACTGTCTTGTCCTGCACTGTCTGGTCCTGCACTGTCTTTAGTCCTGCACTGTCTTTTGTCCTGCACTGTCTTGTCTGTCTTGTTTGTCTTGTCCTGCACTGTTTGCACCAGGTTGCACAGTTGCACTTTATGTGGCTAAGACTACTTACAAGTCTTTAGCCCTGTCTTTGTTTCTATGTAGCACCTTGATCCTGGAGAAACGTTGTCTCATTTCACTATGTACTGCAACAGCTATATATGGTTGAAATGACAATAAAAGCTTCTTGACTTGAAGCTTCTTGACTTGAAGTGGATAATAAGTGATAGGTGATAAGTGTACGTGTGTACATAGATAAGTACACAAAATAAGTACACACGTGATAAGTGTACGTGAACACACAAGCACAAATGAACAAACAAGTACACACGTGATAAGTGTACGATGAACAAAAAAGTACACACGTGATAAGTGTACGTAATGAGTACACGGTAATGTGTAAACTGTGTATGGATCGTTCATGTGCATTGTGAACCGAATGACGATTCGGATTGCTGTTTGATGTAGTAAAAGTGTGGTGTGTGGGTAAGTAAAGAACAGAGGTAAGTAAGCACGACACCAGTATTGTATAAAGTAGTAGAAAACAATACTTGAATAAAAGTGCAAGTATCATACTAAAAAAGGATTTTGGTAGAATATTTTACCATATATTATAATATAACACCTTTTATAATGAAATTTAAGCATAACGTCTCAAAGTATCTGATATATACTGTACTTAAAAAGCTGAAGTAGAAATAAGAAGTAAAATTCAGTGATTGTGAATTTGATTGTGATTGAGAGTGATTTTAGGCAAGCTAGGAGCAGGGTTTAGGCCTCAGTGTGAAATTAAAGTAAGAGGTTTATATTATATGACTACATAGTCAGAAAAAATTATGGTATTATGTAAAAGGGCAGAATAGACAAATTTGAATAGATCAGTTCATGTATGTGTGCAGTCTCCACAGTGTGTCCAGTATGTAGTCATCAAAAAATAAAATAAATAAATAAATGAATAAATAAATAAAATGAACAAATAATAATATCGACAAGACAAAGACCAGAGTAATGATTATTAAGTTTATGAAGTATTGCATGGAGTGTTTGCATTAAAGTTTTGTTTGTGCTGTAACTGTAGGAACAAGAATTGTGACATTTCACCGCGGTTGGGTGTTTTTGCGCTCTTTCCAGCTCTGACAGCACGTGCACGCTGCGTGCGCTTGTGCTTTTCCATGGAGCGTGCGGACGTGAGTAATGCAATCCAGTCTAGGAGCAGTGTAATCTCCCTTATGGCATTTGTCTGGTTTTAGTCTGTAGTAACGAGTAACGAAGATGCGTAGTGGAAATATAACGGAGTAAAAGTGGAAAGGGTAAGTTCAAAAATTCGGACGTATGTAAAGAAGTTCTTGCACTCTGTTACAGTAGAACACGGCATGATACGCACAATTCAGCGCATCCGGCTACACACACAAAGGATTGCATGAAGAGCAGTTAATATCCTGAGTAAAACGAGAAAAGAGAATTATTTTGTTGCATTTTATATTCAAGAACAGTCATCATCATCCTGCGTTTGAGTTATAATTCCTCTTAGTAACAACGTCACAGACACGCACAGCTTCGCCCAGTATTACGAGCACCGCTAGGGGATGAGGCTGCATTAACTTCACTGTAACTTTTGAGCATTAGATCCTCTAAATACATGGTCATGTTTTATTTATTAAGCCCACACACAAAGCATATTATGATTTACATATGATTTATAGTGGTCGTACAAGTGTGATCAAGTTGATCGTTACCTGAACTAGACGGCGCTAGTTCAGTTGGTTTACTTGCCTTTAAGCTCTTCCTTTTTCCTCACTGGAGTGATTTCTTTCATAACAAATAGTATAGAATCCATGGGAATTGGAATATCTCAGCCGTATTATCCACATCGCTTTGCTCGCCTCACAATCATCACGGTTCTGACCGAAAACCGTAAGTAGAAGTTCATCTCTCACTTCTCATTGGAGGATCAGAAAACTACAATTCAGTGTCAGATTTGTAGTCCAGACTCCTAGGAATCAACAAGCCCCCACATGAGCCAATAGGTGCCCGTAGAGCAGAAATAGACAGCTTAAAGACCAATGACGGCTCTCCATTGTATTCAGAACACCCTTCGTTTGTTTGGCAGTTGTGTGTGTTTGGGTTTTGAGGTGCGATAAGGGCCATCTGGCAGGGGGGCTGCCAGTGATAACAATTCTTAAGGTGTATTGCGCAATCCTAGAACACACACACAGAATAGCTTTCCTGTGTTTTTCTTGAGCAAATACTACTGCTTAGTGTAAAATATTCATATAAAATCCACTCTTGGGTCTCTTTGACTTTAGGAAAAAAAAAATGTTTTTTGGAAGCTAAGACGTGTGGCTATGATCTTGAGTTCTTCATTAGCTCATGGCTTGTGTTTACTGTAGTGTTTTATTACAGCAAAATTATTTTGGTGGAAATGAAACCTCCATTCTAGCCTCTGTAACTCTGTGCCAGTAAGGCCTTGAATCGCCCTGATACGTGTAACCAAAACAAGAGATTGTTTTCTTTCAAATCTGGGGCATTCTCTAACCTACTAGAGGACACACTATTACATGATGTTATAAATAAGGCGTTAGATGAGGAATAATAAACCAGTTGGGAGAAATTACAGAGTGACTGAAACAATTTAATTTTAATCTGGATTGGATTAATTAATTAATTGAATAACTGGTATTTATCTGATTGATTAGTGAATTAAATTATGGGATGGGTCAATACTTGGTTGATTATGTAGCTGATTGATTTTAATCCATTTTTAAGTATAACTATTGAAATAAAAGTTGTACTTGTTGTACGTATACTTTGAGATCCTAATATCTGCCTTGTTTCTCTTGAGAGCCATACTAGAAGGACTCCTGCACAACCACGTTGAGAAAGAGAATAAACGTTCAGCTGAAATAGTCAATAGTACACAGAAATCCAGTACCACGTGACAGTGCCACAAGGGCGAGATAGGGGTGCATGATGGAGAAGGGAAAAAGTCTGATTACTCCAGCTGCAATTATAATAATGAGGCACAAGGATGCTGAAAAAGAAATCAGAAAGTACATGAAAAAGTGGCAAGACCGGACAACGGGAGAATTGCAGTGGCCTGAAAGTGGGACATTTGATGAAGGGAAATGTAAAAAGATGAAGGAAAGAATAGAATGCTGGGGGAAGCGAAAAAAGAGAGTATAGATAAAACTATGAAGAAATGGGAAATAGTGGAGTGGTTTGAACAGGAAGGAAAGAGAAGAAGGGAAGAGAAGCTAAAAACACCACAGAGTAAAGAACAGGAGAAAGAGAAGGCTACAGCCCCACCATCAGGTGAACGGGTGGATCAGCTCAAACCCCCGCCGTACAACGAACAAAAGAAGCCCGAATATCATGGAATATACCCCGTAATAAATATGGGGCAAGAAGGTGAAGTACAAGAAATAGAACTAGAAATCACGGGTGGACAAGTCAAAGGAGTAATCCGACAAATGTCAGCAGAGAAGGGAGATATTAAGAACAAGTATGAAGGGCCCTATTATCCTTCCTCAGAAGAAGGCAGCCAGAGCGAGGAGAATGAGATTCTAAGACACAAAAATGAGCAAAAGGGGGGCTCAGAGCACCCAAGAGGGACTACAAAAGAAGAAGGAAAAGAAAATCAACAGGAAATGGACGAAGGCGGTGGATACCAGTTGCACTGGGATGATCAGATAGAAGATATTAATACCCAGTGGGGGAAAGAACATCCTCACATATCTCACCAACAGACAGAAGCTATAAACACGGAATGGCTGGCAGGGCATCCCCAGTCGCAATATATACATGCACACAGCACACCAGCCTCAAGAGAATATCGGATGAGGAGCAGAAAAGGAGGAGCGGAAACGGTGGACGAAAGGGTGAAAAGATCTGCTGGACAGCAGTCACAGACCTCCCTGGCTACAGAAAACGAGGAGGAAGTATCCCAAGGGATGGGCCCAGAAGACGAGAAATCTCAGCCTGACAACAGAAGCATGAAAGTGAGGATAGATGGAGAAGTGCAATTAACCTCACTAGAGCAGGTAAATCTATGGCCAGACAAAGAACAAGGCGAAGCAATTAAAGCAGCTCTGAAACAAAGTTGTATGGCAGATGAGACAATGCAGGAACTGAAAGAACACACGTCTCACCTGGAAATGCGGGTGGAGGATCTGAGAGGAGACCTAAAGGAAGAACAGAAGCGGGCCGAGCAAAGGATAAGAGGCCTGCAATATGAAAAAGAAGAAACCACAGCAGCAATATGCAAAGGCTTGGAGAAAAGGTTGCAAGAACAAGAAGAAAAGATAGCAAAAGCAACCGAAAGAGTAAAACGAGGAAAGAGGGCCAAGCCCACCAGGAGAGACAAAAGAGATGAAGCAAAGTGGAAACTACTACAGGACCGAAGACGTGTGATCACACGGTCACAGGCTCAAAGTCAACAAAGGGAGGTGGACAGAGAAGAAACTGAAACCTCCAGCGACGAAGAGGGGGAGATAGATGAGCCTGAGTCGCGTGGAGCAGCAGCAGCCGAGCCGGACGGATATACAATGCCAAAGATGGCAGCACAGTATCCTCTAATAGTCAAAGGGCAGCAAATACATTATGTGCCATGGACCTTCATGGATGTGACTGGACTAGTAAAAAGACTGCCAAGTGTGTGTGAAGGGGCACAGAAATGGATCACAAAGTTCGAGGAACAGACAATGGGACAGAGTCTGGCCTTGGGTGACCTGAAGATAATCCTATGCCAGACAGTTGGGAAGGCAAAAATGATAGAAATGTTCGGCCTCTCTGGACTAGGAAAAGAAGCAAATGACTCAAGAGCAGATGGAATAACCTTTGGCCCATTCAGAAACCGTCTGTGGGACCAGCTAAGGGAAGCATACCCAACTAAAGCCGATCCGGGCAAAGTGGAGAAACTAAAGCTGGATGAAGAAGAGGGAGCTGCCCAGTTTATATTGAAACTCCAGGAGTCTTGGAGGGAGGAAATGGGAGCCTCGTGGGATGAAACGCCCGCAAGTATGACTCTGTTCAATCTCATGTTGAAAAGGGCACTTCCAGCAGAAGTTCAAGACCAGCTGGAGACGGTAGTGGGTTTGAACACTATGCCATGGGCCACCTTCGAGGCAAATGTGATACACCATACAGAACTTCACAGGAAAAGGAAAAGGGAGGCAAAGAAGGCTGAAGAGAACTTGTTGGTGCAACTGCACAAGGCACAACTGGGGGAACTGACGAGAAACAAGTAAGAAAGCCACGACAAGAAGAAGAGGGAGGACAAAGAATACACCAAACAGGCGGCAGTCATGGTCGCCCCAGCTGCAGTTCAGGTAGCACCACCCCAAGATGGAGGAGTGCCACAGGTGGTGGTGACACAGACACAGCCTTTGCCCCCAACTATGATGCAGTATCCCATAGGATACCCAACAAGTTATCCCGTGAATTCTCAGTATGCACCTCTACAACGTGGATGGGGACCAACCAGAGGTCAAGGAAGAGGATGACAAGGAAGACAACCTCCACAGAGACCGGCCTGGGGAGCAGGGGGACAGGGAAAAACCTGCTGGAATTGCAATAACCCAGGTCACATAAGATATGATTGTCCCTACTTACAGTATGGAGCACTAGGAGGGGTCGTGGGAAACCAAGGAAGACAACAGATGCCTGGACAGATGCCTGCTCCAATGTTTCAACAAGGAGCAGGGCAGTCAGGAATGCAGCAAGCATCTGCAGCAACACCACAAGGAGCTGAATATTGGGCAGGCCAATGGATGGGCCCAGGGTTTCAAAGACAAGCCCCAGTACCTTCTGGAGGGAGCCCACTGGGCCCAGCTCCAGGAGGAATGTGATGAGGCCTAGAGAAGCCAGAGGGGGAGCTGGTGCAGTGTACCACCTCACTGCACCCTGCACAAGAACCAACAATTATGGTGGGAATTGGAAATGAAGTACAGGCCCCATTCCTGATTGATACAGGAGCAACATTTACAAGCATTGGAAAAGAAGGTGCAAAGCTTCCCCGCACACGTAGAGCAATAAAGACTCTCAGGAAGGCTTCTCAGGAAAAACTCAGACTCTACGATTTACTGAGCCACAATGGATTACTGTAGAAGGAATAGTAGTGCAAGCACCTCTACTTTATTCCCCAGACACTCCAGCTAATCTTCTAGGAAGAGATGTGCTCTGCAAAGTAGGAGCCAAAATACACTGTGGGCCAACAGGAGTGTGGATAACACTTCCAGAAATGTTAGCTCGACAATACCTAGTAGTAAGCCAAGAAGAGGAAATGATAGAGCTGGACAAAGTGTATTGGATGGAAGTCAAAGACAAAAATACATCACAAGTATGGAAAGAATATTCAGAATGGAAACCATGGTTAAACTACATACGCCCAGATTGCTGTGAGGCTAGAGGACCATGGCATTGTACCCTGAAATATGATGAAGGGGGAAAAGATGAAGAATACGCATCGTTATGGGAAGAACAACTAGAAGGCGTCATCAGCACAGACAGCATAATACTTGGTCGGCAAGGAGTAGCTACATATGCCGTACTCCCTGAACAGATTCACGAGTGGTATCAAGTTGGAGACGCAGTTGTGGAGAGGGGTTGTGGGTAGCACCCACAGCCCTATTACCAATGTTGATAAAGGAAGCCCACGGGATAGACCACTGTAGCAAAAGGGTGATAGTAGACACTATCAGGAAAAATTGGTGGTCTCCGTATCTAGCCAGCTTCGTAGAAAAAATACTGAGAACATGTGAGCTATGTGCTAAAAGAAATGTCAGGAAGCATTTCACAGCCCCAATAGGACACATTCCAGAACCCCGAGGGCCATTTCGACACTTAATGATGGATTTTGTGGATATGGCAGAAAAAGCAGAAGGGAAGCGATACATTTTGGTAGTGATTGACATGTTCAGTAGATGGGTTGAAGCAGTGGCCAGTGCCAAGAATGATGCTAAAACAGTGGCAAAATTTTTGTGTAGGGAAGTAATCCCGAGGTTTGGTATTCCAGATCAGTTGAGTTCAGATAATGGACCTCATTTTGTAAATAAAGTAATTGAGTCCCTTGCGCAAGCATTGTGCATTAGCCATAAGATGGGATGTGTCTATCGCCCAAGTTCACAAGGAAGAGTAGAAAGAGCCGACGGCGTGTTGAAAGAGAAAATTGCAAAAATATGCACTAGCACCAGTCTGAATTGGGTACAGGCTTTGCCTTTGGCTCTGATGAAAATGCGTTCGCAGACGAATCGTATCACACTTGACACCTCATGAAATGGTGACAGGCAGGCAAATGCCCGTGGCTTTCACACGAGGACCCTATAAGGGCCCATCGCTTGAACAGATGGAAGGCGAAATGTCAAGCTATGTGAAGCATTTAACCCATATCTACAGACTCTTGTGTTCTCAGGTTAGCTACCCCCACTGCAGTCAAGGTCGAAGAGCTTTGTGTGCAGGCCATGTCGCGCCCACGGAGAGGCCGGCGACGAGTCCAGCAACCCCTCACCTGTGCACGGTTGAAGGCAAGCCCACGGGGTGTCGCTTGACGCCTCGGCGACTCCTGGTTCTGCTACACATGCATGCAACTGGACACTGAGGTGGACCAGTCTAACTTCATCTGGAGGGACTTCGACCTGGGTGCGGCGCCACATCGCACCTGGCTGACATACCCTTCCCCGCCGACGGCTGACACGTGGTTCACGTTGCTGGAGGACACACGCCCCGTGTCACTTATCCTTGCACACGCAGATCTGGTCCTCCCTGAAGGACTATGGGTTCATTCGTGCCACCAGAATGATTATATTCTTGACAAAGGACTGCTTTTGCAGGTGCACACATATGAGATACGTCGTTCCCTTTGTGTGGCCTCAACGTATGGACGTAGACATAAACATGCGTATATTATTTCCCGCCATATACGGCAGGCCGCCATACGACAGTACTGTACTCTATTCTTTTGTGGATATAAACTCTGGACATTTCACACCAAAGATGTGCAACAAGGACTACAGGATATGCAAGAACCACCCACGTTCATATACTCATGGACAGGAGGTGATTCAGATGCGGTTGTTCCTGTAACTTGAGACTTTCACGCTTATCGCAACAGAAACATTTGGGGTTCCCTGTGCGCAGGCCGACGCATTTGGGCCCCCTTGCCACGGTGGATTCAAACCATGCATCACAATCATTATTGGTGGTGGTCCTAAGGACGACTCCCATGCCATGCGAGAACTGTTTGATTTTCATGTGTTTATGCTGTATGTTTCGGTGACCCTGGTGACACTGATTTCACTGTCGCGCTATATTTGCGGGCAGAGTGAGAATTTTCCCTCAATTTGGCATCCAGAGGGTTTTTCGCTCACTCCTGGCTCACCTTTTTGAGAAGGGGCACGTGTTGTGGTCTACTGTGCTCGTTGTTGTTGTTGGGGGGAGAGATGTTGTATGTTTTTATGTTCTGAGATGTTGTATGTTTTTATGTTCTGAGATGTTGTATGTTTTTGGTACGTTTTTGGATTTGTGTTTTTGTTTTATGTTCTATGTGTTTTACGTCTGTTTTAGTTTTAGCTTCTGTTTCTCGTTTGTGTTAGGGTGGTCATCGTGGTTAGGTACTTGGGTTTTGTTGAGACTTTGCAGTCTCAGAGGGGGAGAGATGTTGTGAAAAATCCTGGAGCCTTAAGAGAATATATTTATATTATTATATTATATTATTATTATATTATATATTATTAACCAGAAGTCAGAGGGTGAATAAAAGAGGCACTCTTTATTATAGTAACTCATCAGACAGGAGAAGAAAGAGTGTAAACAGGGGACTCAGGGCCATAGAATAGAACTGTTCCAGACACGTAATGAGCTCATGGGTGATATGAAGTAGCTGGAAGCGGCGATAGCTCTGCGGGCACTGGCCTTGGGTAGGGAGACGGACGAGGATGGTGAGGTGAGGACATGATGGGGCGACCAGGATGAGCTGGCTGAGGCGTAGGGTCTGAGGAGAGATAAGGGGAGTTAGAGGAGATAGAGGAACAGGAGCTTGAGATAAGGGTAAACAATTCCAGCCTGAGCAAGGACAGGCTGAGATCATAACATGAAACATGCGATCAAAACAAAGTTGAAGCTTTTAGCAGTTTAGAGGAGTCATCAAAGAACTCCGTTGTTTACTTTTATGTACACAAGCAACATTATAGTAGCAATAGCTTAACAATAGTGATAACAGTATAGCAGCAATAGTTTAGCAATAGTGGCAATATAAGATGACAAATAGATAAGAGCTTTCTTTTAACATAATAACTTTTGACATAAAATCAGACTCATAGAGTGGCTTATAATTATTAAAAATCATGTATAGAAGAAAATAACAAAGGAGAAACTTACCCATTGCAGTTGAATGAAGGATTAATCTTCAGGACGTCTGGCATGGAAAAAACTTAGAGGCAAATGTAACTTCGACCAGGGAGTGAGGCTCTTTTTTGAGCACACTTTTAATAACAAAATTGTTGTTTAGATATAATTGTTATGTCGAACGAAGAAGACCCAGGGTTACAGGCCTGGGCTTCCGGACCTGGGCCCCGGGGAACTAAGGGGAGGAAAATCCATAAATGGGCATATGGGCAAAAGGTGAAGGAAAAACAAGGGGATTGTAAGGAACAGGACGTTACAAAAACATATGAGACATAAGGATAAGGTGATATGAAATGGGTCTGTGAGGAGGGGAACCGATAAGGAGGCGCTTGGAAGCGTATATATAGAGGAGAATTGTTGGGACCAAATGTGTATGCGTAAAAAATCCCGTTACTTTGCAGGACCGTCCTGAGGGTTTTTGTTTTTGCATGCCGATGCTCTTCATGAAGATGCTTTTTCTTTTCTTGGGTTTTTGGGATTTCTTTTGTTACTTTCAAATTGGCAATTTCTCTTAGAGAATTGTTAGCTGATTGACCACAATAAAGAAGTTTGCTCATTCTCATCCAGGTCTGAGGAGCTTTCCCATTGGTTTAAATAGTATTAATGTTAGTGCTATCAGTAAATTAAGTTTAAGTAACAATTATATAGTATAAAAGTATTATAAAGTATATCAGTATAATTCACCCTGTCTAAGTTCCTACAGAAGCCTTCCTGAAAAGGACTTTCCTATGAAGCCTCAAGCATCAGGATAACTTCTTAGTACACCTAGCCGAAATGACAGCCCTATGGTCTCCTCTCGCCTGATGGGTGTGCCACCAAATACCTGCTGTAAAAGCCGGAGTCCCGATCTGGGAGGGGAACATGTTCTTTGCCCCCTTTTCTCAAAAATGAGAGAAGTTTCTCTTTGAGGAACAAGGTTTGGTCTGGGTCAACAACAGTGGGCAGCACAACCTGAAGGGTGGAGGACAGGATGTTGACTGGATTCTGTAGTGTTTTACCACGTTATCCATAACCCACTGTGACACACCCAGCAGAAGCTTCCATGCTGAGAGAGGTGATAGCCTCTTGCGGTGCTCACCTTGCCTACAGCCCTGAAAACCACATGAGGTGGTGGGGTAGACAGCATTGGAGATTGGAAACCCTAGCCCTCAGGCATTAGGATTCCTTCTGACCACAGATGAGCTCCTTTAGCAGGTCAGCTTGGTAAGCCTGTAAATCTATGATTGTGTGCAGCATCATACCAGGTTATCCTACAAGATTGTAGCCCTTTCCTAAAAGGCAGAGGAAATAGGCAGAATATGGGTCATTCCACAGCTTCAACACCACAGTGTGGAGGTCTGCGGAAATGGGAGACGCCTGCATAGAGGTGGAAGCGCTAGCAATTGTCAAGCTCAGTGTGGACAATGCTAACCTTTCAAAGGAACAGTCTAAGCTAAGCTAAGTAACAGCACCTGTGCTCGGTTCCAGGAGCTAATCGAACACCAGAGAATTGTGTAGCAATTTGACTGCTTCTTACTCCTCATTGCCTACATAGAGCACTACAATGCCTAAATCGAGTCCTTGAATAAAGAAAATACTTATAACTCCATATTCGATTAAGGAGAAATCGACCAAGCAAGCTCCCAAAGTCAAAGCAGAAGAATAAAAGCCAGGTGCTTGGCTGGATTACAGACAAACACGTGCGGATTGAGCATAGCATCAACGCGCGATAATAGTTCTTTGTTCAAGTTGGGAGAAATTGCAAAGTCTGCTCCCGGGATCACATGGAAACACAATGAAGCTGGAGTAATGTGACGGAAAATGCCATTATATGGACTTGCGCATAATCACTTCATCACGTATCCTTCCTATGCCATAAAATTTGTGTGTGCGCCCACAGAGCTTCAGACACAACTTCCTCAAAGTAGCATTCCCATAGTGTCAGCCGTGAGACAGCGTCAAGTTCCCTCGAAAAGGAACTAATGATTAAATGATATTCCAAAAAAACATCAAGAACACCTGTAGAATGTCATTAAGCACATAGTGATGTACACTCACAGCATTGTTGATGATGCTCTCCACGGTGTTATAGGTATCATTCCATAATTCAGGGTTCTGTGACATGCTGATGTTACTGATCTGGAATGTGAATTTTACCCCATAGCGGGTGTCTGAAGTTTCTGTGGAACAAATCAGATGACCTTGAAATGCTGATAAAGAAGGCATAGAGATGAAAGAATAATATACGTGTAGTATGTATTTGTGTTATCAATAAAACAAACATACTCTCATAGGTGAAGTTCAGCACTTTTACAGAGTCAGTGAGGTTTGTGAGTCGAGCACTCAGAAGAGTCTGGATTACACTGAGAACCAAACTCTCACTGGGAACAGGAGAGGAGGAATTGAAGAACATCGTGGTCTGAACCACAGCTGAACCAGATCTGAGGAAATAAAGCATTATGGTGATTATTTTTTACAGTCAGACTGCTGATTTAATTCTCTGTTTAATTCAAATGTTCGTAAAAATATTATTAATTATAGATAAATGAACAGACTTCACATACAGAGGGTAAGAACACACTGACTGAATGCAAACTTCTTAAATTAACATCAGGACACTTACATAGGTGTGCTTTGTGCTTTAAGCTCATTCAGGAAAGATGCTGGTGTTTTAGTGTCTCCATCTTGGAAGTGGTATGTCATGTCACCATTAACCTGGTTTCCTGAACTCCTGTTAGCAGTAGAAGGCAAAAGTCACAATCCAATTGACTGTACAATATGAATTAACACACTGTTCTGTGAGAGTGGAAAGAACACTGCTGTGATCTTACGTGAAGAGAGAGCTCTGGGGTTTGAAGGGTTTGGCAGCAGGTTCATTTAGAAGTGTGTTTAACTGTAGAAAGAAAAATAATTAATCAGTTTTTATGTTTGACGAAAGAACATTCCTTTGTATTGTTTCTGTAACCAGTTATTGTTTTAGATGATTTTTTTTTTATTCCTGTTTGTTTTCAACTGAATATACACACATGATCTATCCATCCCTTCATTCCCTAAACTGCTTGATCCAGCACCAGAGTGAGCAGAGAGGCCAACACCTCCCTGTCTCTATCAACATCATACATTTTAAACACAGAAAGGTTAGAGTCACTACCTGTACTTCTCCCACTGACCACAGGAGTCACTGTCACCTGAGTTCAGAACTGCTTTGCACCGATGAAGGAAATCACATCATTTATGTCCCTACTCATGGAATATGTAAGATGTCTGCCATTGCAAAGTCTTTCTACTATTTCTGTGAGACATATCTGACGCTTTTAATTTCCCCCATTGCAGTCCTCTATTCGATTATTGTTTATGATCCTGTTACAGATTTCTCCGCAGTTTTAACTATTGTATCTATGTTTTGCTGTATTTTGACCTTTACCTTATTTACCCCACTGTGAGTCTGTAATTCCTCAGATAACCCTGGGTTGATCTGTTGTCTTTTAGACTAACTATTAAACTGTTTTTATTAATCTGTGCAACAGGATCCGACATCATCTCTGGATATTTGTGAGAATATCATTAAGCACATAGTGATGTACACTCACAGCATTGTTGATGATGCTCTCCACTGGGTTGAAGGTATCATTCCATAATTCAGGGTTCTGTGACATGCTGATGTTACTGATCTGGAATGTGAATTTTACCCCATAGCAGGTGTCTGAAGTTTCTGTGGAACAAATCAGATGACCTTGAAATGCTGATAAAGAAGTAATAGAGAAAAAAGAATAATTTGTGTAGTACGTATTTGTGTTATCAATAAAACAAACATACTCTCATAGGTGAAGTTCAGCACTTTTACAGAGTCAGTGACGTTTGTGAGTCGAGCACTCAGAAGAGTCTGGATTACACTGAGGACCAAACTGTCATTGTTGTAGCAGTGGTTGTTTCCTGACTTGTACTTGTTGGGGTAAGAGTTGCTGTCAATGTGGTTGTTTCTGCTGCTGTTGGTGTTGTTGTAGGTTGTGTTGTGTACAAAGTTGACGTGGTTATTTCTGTTGTTGGTGTTATAGTGGATGATTCACTTGTTGCAGTGGTTGTCTCTGGAATTTTACTAGTTGGGGTGCTAGATGTTGTCAATGTGGTTGTTTCTGCTGAAGTTTGTAGTGTTGTTGGTTGTGTTGTAGTTGTAGTAGTTGAGGTGGCAGATTCTCTTGTTGCTGTTGTAGTGGGTACAGTTGTAGAAGTGCTTACATCTTCCATTGAAGTTGTTTCTGAAATTGTACTTGTTGTGTTTCTTCCATTTGTCAATATAGTTGTTTCTGCTGATGTTGATTGTGTTGTAGTTTGTGTTGTATGAACAATTGAGGTGGTTATTTCTGTTGTTGATGTTGTAGTGGATGTTTCCGTTGCAGCAGTGGTTGTCCCTGGAATTGTGCTTGTTGCGGTAACAGTTGTCACTGCAGTAGTTTCTGCTGTTGTTGTTGTAGCTTGTGTTGTGTATAAAGTTGTCGTGGCAAATTCTGCTGTTGGTGATCTAGTGTATTCTTCAAGTGTTGCATTGTTTGTCCCTGGAATTGTGCTTGTTGGGGTAACAGTAGTTTTCACTGCAGTTGTTTCTGCTGATGTTTGTGTTGTTGTAGGTTGTGTTGTGTATAGAGTTGTGGTGGCAGAATCTGTTGTTGGTGTTATAGTGGATGTTTCAGTTGTCACTGTGGTTGTCTCTGGAATTGTGCTTGTTGGGGTGCTTGTTGTTGTCAATGTGGTTGTTTCTGCTGATGTTGGTGGTTGAGGTGTGTATGGAGTTGTGGTGGCAGATTCTGTTGTTGGTGTTGTAGTGGTTGTTTCAGTTGTAGCAGTGGTCGTCTCTGGAATTGTGCTTGTTGGGGTAACAGTAGTTGTCACTGAAGTAGTTTCTGCTGTTGTTGTTGTAGCGTGTGTTGTATATAAAGTGGTCGTGGCAGATTCTGCTGTTGATCTTGTTGATGCTTCAGTTGTTGCAGTGGTTGTCTCTGGAATTGTGCTTGTTGGTGTAACAGTAGTTGCCTCTACAGTAGTTTCTGCAGTTATTGTATCCTGTGTTGTATATGAAGTTGTTGTGGAAGATACTGCTGTTGTTGTAGTGGATTCTTCAGTTGTAGCAGTGGTCTTGTCTGGAAATGTATTTGTTGGGGTGCTACTTGTTGTCAATGTAGTTGTTTCTGCTGTTGTTGGTGTTGTTGAAGGTTGTGGTGTGTATGGAGTTTTTGTGGCAGATTCTGTTGGTGTTGTAGTGGTTGTTTCAGTTGTAGCAGTGGTCGTGTCTAGAATTGTACTTGTTGGGGTGCTACTCGTCAATGTAGTTGTTTCTGCTGTAGTTGGTGCTGTTGTAGGTTGTGGTGTGTATAGAGTTGTGATGGCAGATTCTGTTGTTGGTGTTGTACTGGATGTTTCAGTTGCAGCAGTGCTTGTCATTGTAATTGTGCTTGTTGGCGTAAAAGTAGTTGTCACTGCAGTAGTTTCTGCTATTGTTGTTGTAGCTTGTGTTGTGTATAAACTTGTTCTGGCAGATTCTGTTGTTGGTGTTGTAGTGTATGATTCAGTTTTAACAGTGTTTGTCACTGGAATTGTACTTGTTGGGGTGCTGGTTGTTGTCAATGTGTTTGTTTCTGCTGATGTTGGTGCTGTTGTAGGTTGTGTTGTGTATAGAGATGTGGGGGCAGATCCTGTTGTTGGTGTTGTAGTGGATATTTCAGTTGTTTCAGTGGTTGTCATTGGAATTGTACTTGTTGGGGTAAGAGTATTTGTCACAGCAGTTGTTTCTGCTGATGTTGGTGGTGTTGTAGGTTGTGTTGTGTATAGAGTTGGGATGGCAGATTCTGTTGTTGGTGATGTAGTGGATGTTTCAGTTGTAACAGTGGTTGTCTCTGGAATTGTACTTGTTGTGGTGCTGGTTGTTGTCAATGTGGTTGTTTCTTCTGATAGTGGTGGTGTTGTAGGTTGTGTTGTGTACAATGTTGTGGTGGCAGATTCTGTTCGTTTTGTATTGGATCTTTCAGTTTTTGGAGTGATTGTCACTGGAATTGTGCTTGTTGGGGTAACAGTTGTTGTCACTCTTGTAGTTTCTGCTGATGTTGGTGGTGTTGTAGGTTGTGTTGTGTACTATGTTGTGGTGGCAGGTTCTGTTGTTGGGGTTATAATGGATGTTTCAGTTGATGCAGTGGTTGTCACTGGAATTGTGCTTGTTGGGGTAACAGTTGCTGTCACTGATGTAGTTTCTGCTGATGTTGGTGGTGTTGTAGGTTGTGTTGTGTATAGAGTTGTGGTGGCAGATTCTGTTGTTGGTGTTGGAGTCAATGCACCAATTGTCACAGTGGGTGTCTCTTGAATTGTACTTGTTGGGGTGCTGGTTGTTGTCATTGTGGTTGTTTCTGCTGATGGTGGTGTTGTAGGTTGTGTTGTGTACAATGTTGTGGTGGCAGATTCTGTTGTTGGGGTTATAATGGATGTTTCAGTTGATGCAGTGCTTGTCTCTGGAATTGTACTTGTTGTGTTGCTGGTTGTTGTCAATAAGGTTGTTTCATTAGATGGTGGTGGTGTTGTAGGTTCTGTTGTGTACAAATGTTTGGAGTGGTTGTCACAGGAATTTTACCTGTTGGGGTAACAGTTGTTGTCACAGCAGTAGTTTCTGCTGATGTTGGTGGTGTTGTTGGTTCTGTTGTGTATAGAGTTGTGGTGGCAGATTCTGTTGGTGGTGTTCTAGTGGATGTTTCAGTTGTTGGAGTGGTTGTCACTGGAATTGTGCTTGTTGGGGTAACAGTTGTTGTCACTCTTGTAGTTTCTCCTGATGTTGGTGGTGTTGTAGGTTGTGTTGTGTACAATGTTGTGGTGGCAGATTCTGTTGTTGGGGTTATAATGGATGTTTCAGTTGTTGCAGTGCTTGTCACTGGAATTGTACTTGTTGGGGTAACAGTATTTGTCAAAGCAGTAGTTTCTGCTAATGTTTGTGTTGTTGTAGGTTCTGTTGTGTATAGAGTTGTGGTGGCAGATTCTGTTGTTGGTGTTGTACTGGATGTTTCAGTTGTTGGAGTGTTTGTCACTGGAATTGTGCTTGCTGGGGTAACAGTTGGCACTGCAGTAGTTTCTGCTGATGTTGGTGGTGTTGTAGGTTCTGTTGTGTATAGAGTTGTGATGGCAGATTCTGTTGTTCGTGATGTAGTGGATGTTTCAATTGTAACAGTGGTTGTCTCTGGAATTATACTTGTTGGGGTGCTAGTTGTTGTCAATGTGTTTGTTTCTGCTGATGTTGTTGGTGTTGTAGGTTGTGTTGTGTACAATGTTGTGGTGGCAGATTCTGTTCGTGTTGTACTGGATGTTTCAGTTTTTGGAGTGGTTGTCACTGGAATTGTACTTGTTGGGGTAACAGTAGTTGTCACAGCAGTAGTTTCTGCTGATGTGGGTGGTGTTGTAGGTTCTGTTGTGTATAGAGTTGTGGTGGCAGATTCTGTTGTTGGTGTTGTACTGGATGTTTCAGTTGATGCAGTAGTTGTCACTGGAATTGTGCTTGTTGGAGTAACAGTTGTTGTCACAGCAGTTGTTTCTGCTGATGTTGGTGGTGTTGTAGGTTGTGTTGTGTATAGAGTTGTGGTGGCAGATTCTGTTGATGGTGTTGTAGTGGATGTTTCAGTGGTTGCAGTGGTTGTCACTGGAATTCTGCTTGTTGGGGTAACAGTAGTTGTCACAGCAGTTGTCACAGCAGTTGTTTCTGCTGATGTTGGTGGTGTTGTAGGTTGTGTTGTGTATAGAGTTGTGGTGACAGATTCTGTTGTTGGTGTTGTAGTGGAAGTTTCAGTTGTAACAGTGGTTGTCTCTTGAATTGTAGTTGTTGGGGTGCTGGTTGTTGTCAATGTGGTTGTTTCTGCTGATGTTGGTGGTGTTGTAGGTTGTGTTGTGTACAATGTTGTGGTGGCAGATTCTGTTGTTGCTGTTGTACTAGATGTTTCAGTTGCAGCAGTGCTTGTCATTGGAATTGTGCTTGTTGGGGTAACTGTTGTCACTGCAGTAGTTTCTGCTGATGTTGGTGGTGTTGAAGGTTCTGTTGTGTATAGAGTTGTGATGGGAGATTCTGTTGATGGTGTTGTAGTGGATGTTTCAGTTGTTGCAGTGGTTGTCACTGGAATTGTAGTTGTTGGGCTAACAGTATTTGTCACAGCAGTTGTTTCTGCTGATGTTTGTGTTGTTGTAGGTTCTGTTGTGTGTAGAGTTACGGTAGCAGATTCTGTTGTTGGTGTTGGAGTGGATGCACCAGTTGTCACAGTGGTTGTCTCTGGAAGTATACTTGTAGGGATGATGGTTGTTGTCAATGTGGTAGTTTCTGCTAATGTTTGTGTTGTTGTAGGTTCTGTTGTGTATAGAGTTGTGGTGGCAGATTCTGTTGTTGGTGTTGTACTGGATGTTTCAGTTGATGCAGTAGTTGTCACTGGAATTGTGCTTGTTGGAGAAATAGTTGTTGTCACAGCAGTTGTTTCTGCTGATGTTGGTGGTGTTGTAGGTTGTGTTGTGTATAGATTTGTGGTGGCAGATTCTGTTGATGGTGTTGTAGTGGATGTTTCAGTGGTTGCAGTGGTTGTCACTGGAATTGTGCTTGTTGGGGTAACAGTTGTTGTCACTCTTGTAGTTTCTGCTGATGTTGGTGGTGTTGTAGGTTGTGTTGTGTACAATGTTGTGGTGGCAGATTCTGTTGTTGGGGTTATAATGGATGTTTCAGTTGTTGCAGTGCTTGTCACTGGAATTGTACTTGTTGGGGTAACAGTATTTGTCAAAGCAGTAGTTTCTGCTGATGTTTGTGTTGTTGTAGGTTCTGTTGTGTATAGAGTTGTGGTGGCAGATTCTGTTGTTGGTGTTGTACTGGATGTTTCAGTTGTTGGAGTGTTTGTCACTGGAATTGTGCTTGCTGGGGTAACAGTTGGCACTGCAGTAGTTTCTGCTGATGTTGGTGGTGTTGTAGGTTCTGTTGTGTATAGAGTTGTGATGGCAGATTCTGTTGTTCGTGATGTAGTGGATGTTTCAGTTGTAACAGTGGTTGTCTCTGGAATTATACTTGTTGGGGTGCTAGTCGTTGTCAATGTGTTTGTTTCTGCTGATGTTGTTGGTGTTGTAGGTTGTGTTGTGTACAATGTTGTGGTGGCAGATTCTGTTCGTGTTGTACTGGATGTTTCAGTTTTTGGAGTGGTTGTCACTGGAATTGTACTTGTTGGGGTAACAGTAGTTGTCACAGCAGTAGTTTCTGCTGATGTGGGTGGTGTTGTAGGTTCTGTTGTGTATAGAGTTGTGGTGGCAGATTCTGTTGTTGGTGTTGTACTGGATGTTTCAGTTGATGCAGTAGTTGTCACTGGAATTGTGCTTGTTGGAGTAACAGTTGTTGTCACAGCAGTTGTTTCTGCTGATGGTGGTGGTGTTGTAGGTTGTGTTGTGTATAGAGTTGTGGTGGCAGATTCTGTTGATGGTGTTGTAGTGGATGTTTCAGTGGTTGCAGTGGTTGTCACTGGAATTCTGCTTGTTGGGGTAACAGTAGTTGTCACAGCAGTTGTCACAGCAGTTGTTTCTGCTGATGTTGGTGGTGTTGTAGGTTGTGTTGTGTATAGAGTTGTGGTGACAGATTCTGTTGTTGGTGTTGTAGTGGAAGTTTCAGTTGTAACAGTGGTTGTCTCTTGAATTGTAGTTGTTGGGGTGCTGGTTGTTGTCAATGTGGTTGTTTCTGCTGATGTTGGTGGTGTTGTAGGTTGTGTTGTGTACAATGTTGTGGTGGCAGATTCTGTTGTTGCTGTTGTACTAGATGTTTCAGTTGCAGCAGTGCTTGTCATTGGAATTGTGCTTGTTGGGGTAACTGTTGTCACTGCAGTAGTTTCTGCTGATGTTGGTGGTGTTGAAGGTTCTGTTGTGTATAGAGTTGTGATGGGAGATTCTGTTGATGGTGTTGTAGTGGATGTTTCAGTTGTTGCAGTGGTTGTCACTGGAATTGTAGTTGTTGGGCTAACAGTATTTGTCACAGCAGTTGTTTCTGCTGATGTTTGTGTTGTTGTAGGTTCTGTTGTGTGTAGAGTTACGGTAGCAGATTCTGTTGTTGGTGTTGGAGTGGATGCACCAGTTGTCACAGTGGTTGTCTCTGGAAGTATACTTGTAGGGATGATGGTTGTTGTCAATGTGGTAGTTTCTGCTGATGTTGGTGGTGTTGTAGGTTCTGTTGTGTACAATGTTGTGGTGGCAGATTCTGTTGTTGGTGTTATACTGGATGTTTCAGTTGATGCAGTGGTTGTCACTGGAATTGTGCTTGTTGGGGTAACAGTTGTTGTCACTGCTGTAGTTTCTGCTGATGTTGGTGGTGTTGTAGGTTGTGTTGTGTATAGAGTTGTGGTGGCAGATTCTGTTGTTGGTGTTGTAGTGGATGTTTCAGTTGTAACAGTGGTTGTCGCTGGAATTATTCTTGTTGGGATGATGGTTGTTGTCAATGTGGTTGTTTCTGCTGATGTTGGTGGTGTTGTAGGTTGTGTTGTGTACAATGTTGTGGTGTCAGATTCTGTTGTTAGTGTTGTAGTGGATGTTTCAGTTGATGCAGTGATCGTCACTGGAATTGTGCTTGTTGGGGTAACAGTTGTTGTCACTGTAATAGATTCTGCTAATGATGGCGTTGTTGTAGGTTCTGTTGTGTATAGAGTTGTGGTGGCAGATTCTGTTGTTGGTGTTGTACTGGATGTTTCAGTTGCAGCAGTGGTTGTCACTGGAATTGTGCTTGTTGGGGTAAAAGTAGTTGTCACAGCAGTAGTTTCTGCTGATGTTGGTGGTGTTGTAGGTTCTGTTGTGTATAGAGCTGTGGTGGCAGATTCTGTTGTTGGTATTGTACTGGATGTTTCAGTTGATGCAGTAGTTGTCACTGGAATTGTGCTTGTTGGGGTAACAGTTGTCACTCCTGTAGTTTCTGCTGATGTTGGTGGTGTTGTAGGTTCTGTTGTGTATAGAGTTGTGGTGGCAGACTCTGTTGTTGGTGTTGTAGTGGATGTTTCAGTTGATGCAGTGGTTGTCACTGGAATTGTACTTGTTGGGGTAACAGTAGTTGTCACAGCAGTTGTTTCTGCTGATGTTTGTGTTGTTGTGGATTCTGTTGTGTATAGAGTTGTGGTGGCAGATTCTGTTGTTGGTGTTGTACTGGATGTTTCAGTTGTTGGAGTGGTTGTCACTGGAATTGTGCTTGTTGGGGTAACAGTTGTTGTCACTGCAGTAGTTTCTGCTGTTGTCGTTGTAGCTTGTGTTGTGTATAAAGTTGTTCTGGCAGATTCTGTTATTGGTGTTGTAGTGGATGCTTCAGTTGATGCAGTGGTTGTCTCTTGAATTGTACTTGTTGGGGTGCTGGTTGTTGTCAATGTGGTTGTTTCTGCTGATGTTGGTGGTGTTGTAGGTTGTGTTGTGTATAAAGTTGTTCTGGCAGATTCTGTTGTTGCTGTTGTAGTGGATGCTTCAGTTGCAGCAGTGGTTGTCACTGGAATTGTGCTTGTGAGGATAATAGTTGTTGTCACTGCAGTAGTTTCTGCTAATGTCGGTGGTGTTGTAGGTTCTGTTGTGTATAGAGTTGTGGTGGCATATTCTGTTGTTGGTGTTGTAGTGGATGTTTCAGTTGTAACAGTGGTTGTCTCTGGAATTGTATTTGTTGGGATCCTGGTTGTTGTCAATGTGATTGTTTCTGCTGATGTTGGTAGTGTTGTAGGTTGTGTTGTGTATAGAGTTGTGGTGGCAGATTCTGTTGTTGGTGTTGTAGTGGATGTTTCCGTTGCAGCAGTGGTTGTCACTGGAATTGTACTTGTTGGGGTAACAGTAGTTGTCACTGCAGTACTTTCTGCTGTTGTTGTTGTAGCTTGTGTTGTGTATAAAGTTGTTCTGGCAGATTCTGTTGTTTCGTTGCTTGTTGCATCTTGAGCTTTATTCATGTTTGTATTAGTATATCCTGTTGATGTAGTGGATGGTACATTCGTAGGGCTTGTTGTATCCTCTATAATTGTTGAATACTGAATTGTACTTGTTGGAGAATTATTCAGTATATATGTAGTTGTTTCTGCTGTTGTTTGTGCTTGTGCTGTATATGCACTGAGCCGCAGCCATAGACATACTGTTACAAGTGTAGAATATAATTATTTAATCTACTGACATAAGTTATGTTCACATAATTTTGCGTTATTTCTAAAATTAATCAATTAATCTCTTACATTCTGGCATTCAATAGATCATGTACGAAGAAAATTCACATAGTGTTTTACATTAAAACCTGCTTCTATTCTTATTCAATGCCCCTTTGAGACAATGTAAATTGTTAAAAGTGATATACATATAAATAAGTGTAAAATGCAAAATGAAATAGAAATTCCACAATTAAATGTTATTATCAATTTAATTACTGTTTTCTACTGACACACACACATGTCCTATTGTTGCATGTTTTAAATTTGAAAAAAATACATTTGTTTATGACAAATAAGTATGATTTATGATTTATTTTAAAAGTACATTTATTTATTTTAAAAGTACATATTACATTATAATAATATTTACAGGCACTTTTTGTATTTCTTTTGTAAATATTTAATAGACACAATCTTAAAATATCAGGTCTACTTACGTATAGTGAGATGAGCATAACTGATCTTGTTATATTTAGAAAAATCAAACCTGTTGATATTGAATGAGACAAAAATCAGAGCTTTTGTTGTATTATGTGTCAAATAGTATTTAGCAACTAAAATATTAATAGAAACTATAATACATTTAACTAATGAATATAATAATAAGATTAACAATTAATCATCTTAATGTATTTTCTGTTATATTTAGTCTGTTGAATTTGGTCCATGAACTATATAAAAACAAATATGAAATAAATAAAAAAGAGCTATATTACCTTGTTTTCTTCTTGAAACTCATGACTGTCTAATTTCAACACTGAAAATTTGTCCCTGTAACTGTCAGTAATAGCCTTAATGACAACAGGGTCTGTCATGACAAATGGTTCACCCAAAGTGTAAGCAGGCTTTATTAGGAGTGGTTAGAGGTGTAGCTCAACAGGTGTCTTCACCTTTTCATGACAAATGACTATTTTCATGCAACTTAACAATAATTGGTGCGTTTCATAATCAGAGATTATCATCAGACATAAAATGGCGTAAATATGTTAATCACATAAATCAGGAAATTTACTACTGTAACAGTGACCTTAAGACAATAAAATTTATAAGTGGTCATTGTCCTTCACCTTCTCATTAAGGCATAATTATACAAACTGAGTATGTATTAAATATCTAAATTCACATTCAATACTTGAAATGTTTAAGTCTATATTTAGGTGTTGTCAAGTGACTTTATCTATATGATCTATACACACATTATTTATTATATAAGTTATATAATTATTATTATTATTATTATTATTATTATTATTATTATTATTATCAGTAGTATCCTTATACAGTAGCAGTATCCTTATACATACATACATTTTGTATGTATGTGTCTCTTTAGTAGAAAATCTTTTCAACTCTATTATAAATATGTACTCTTAATGCTAACCACAATTCACTGAATAAAATGCCTTAAGATTTCTCCAGTTTTAGAACACATATTCTGAATAACATGATAGTGTAATATGTATGCAGATGTATGTCTTTGATTTGATTCAATTATAAAGTTATACAAGAAATGTAAAAACAAAAATGAACAATGTAAAAAAAAAATGAACATGCCTCTTGACGTAAAACCCTTCGTCACACCCAAATGTGTCTGTCATTGTGCTGTGTCACAATTTTACATAACAATACTTACAATACAAAGGTCAAACCTTCCATCGTACCTGAAAAATTAGTCACCAGTACTGGAATTTTGTTAGCGTCTTCCATGACCCAATGTTTTGTTTGTAGAACAAAAGTTACACCTTTTTGTGTTTTAGCCATACAAACACACACACACACACACACACACACACAGTGTATATATATATATATATATATATATATATATATATATATATATATATATATATATATATATATATGTATATCATAATCTCTCACAAACATTCACACAATATGGGATAAGGAGTTCTAAAGAGCATATTCCCTTTTTTTTTTACTGTTTAAGCATTTTAATAAGAGTATATAGGCCGGTAGTGGGTAATTTACCATATTTTACCAGCCTAATCTTTCTTGGTGTTTGTCACAACTTAATCAACAAAAACAATTACCAGCCTAATATACATACATTACACCTTGATCAGAATTGAAAGTCTCAGTTGTAATTTTCATTACAAAGCACAATGCTGCCACTATAAATTACAACTGAGGCTGTCATTTCTGCTTAATGTGTAATAGTAATAATAAAGCATGTGTAATTAAAGGCAGGTCAGAATTGTAGTAATGGAAATTGCAGAAGTGGACAGAAGTTAACAAATAGAAATAGTTAAACCTATAGAAATGCTGTGCTACAACCTTTTCTAAGATCTTGCAGATAAAGGGGTGATTGGATACATTTCTATATGGCAGTTGTTCAAAAAAATGTCCTCTTTATATGGAAAAACATTTTTTTTTTATATATAAAAGATTTATTTTATTAAATTTCATACAATTGCAGTTTACCCATTTATTTAGAGAGGCAGGCAGACAAATTCAAATTCAGTCTAAATTTAAAACAAGAAGAAGGCAGAAGTCAGGTGATCAACAAGTGGTGCAGGTAATCCGGACACATGAGGGAAACAAATGACAGCATATGGGTTGCAGCAAGACATGAATTAAAACAAAATATATATTATTACAAACAAATAGATGACAAGAATAAAAGCAACTGCAGTAGCACTTCAGGCTGCTATGCACTGAGCTGCTTGGGTTTATCTCCCAGTTCGACACTTTAATATTCAGTTTCACTTCTGCTTCCTGCTTCGCTACTGTTCGGACGCTCCTACTTGCGCTCTGTGCTTTGCGCTTTTGCTTTTTCGCTTTTATCTTTTGATTTAACTACCAGCAGTTCAGCACAGTGCTCAAACTAAACAATTAGGCACTCACAATAAAACTACAAATTCCTGGAACTATATTTATATTTGGAATATTCAACAACTTGGGGAATTTGTTATAGCGGTCTACCAGTCTGCTATTGCTGGCAGTTTACAATCCTAAATCAGGACAACACAGCTGCCCACACTCGAACAGAAGAGAAAATGCCTTCTTTTGGATCTCAATCCACCTGCTGCTCAAACTGCCACAGACTTCTACAAAAGATTGCAGTTCTCGAAACAAAGTTACTTGTGGTGCTGCCGACCCTGCAAGAACATACAGCAGAGCTTCATCGTGGTCCCTCTCAACATAAAGCTGGTGAGTCCTGTGAACCTAATGCTTTTAAACAGGTCATAGTGGGCTCAGAGAAACCTAAAGTAATTGAGGACACAAACCGATGGCATAAACAGGGTGCGAGACCCAAAGGTGCTCAAGACATTAGACTGTCACGAGTGTCACAAATTGCTGCATTATCATCATCTACTGGTATTCTACCACCCCCCTGTGCGGATTGAAAATAGATTTGAAGCACTAGTGAGTTTGGGCGAAGAATCCCCAAATGTAAATGGACACAGATCACATCAGCCAGTAGCTAACAGAGCTAACAGACGCTCAATATCATACAGGCAGCGGCGCTCCACTCAGACAGCAGCCGAGCCAAGCACGCTGATAGTGGGTGACTCTATTATCAGAAACATTGGAAGCAAGGCTACCCGTACATACTGTTTCCCTCGGGCAACGGTTTCTGATGTTAACAAGGAACTTTGCAACATTCTGATGAAACATAAGTCTGTCAGTCGGATTGTCATACATGTGGGAAAGAATGATATCTGGAAAGAGCAGTCTGAGCTCCTTAAGAGGGATTTCAATGAACTTTTAGAAACACTTGCAAGACTGAAAGTTCAATCATTCATCAGTGGACCTCTCCCAGCCAGAGGAACAAATATGTTTTCTCGGCTACTAAGTTTAAATTCATGGCTGCAAAAAACCTGCACCATGAGAGGACTGAATTACATTGACAATTTTAATATCTTCTGGAATCAAAGGCAACTTTTTAACACAGATGGTATCCACCCAAACAAACTAGGTGCTAGGTTGCTTAAAGACAATACCTTTTTCTCCCTTCATCATTCATCAGCTGAGTGTGCCAGTCCACTCCTGGACGGCCTAAATGACCACAGGATTTCGCACCAACACCTGGATGGACATTCAGTTGACAAGGATAAAACTCTGCAGCGACAACAACTACTGTCCACAGACACAGCTCAGGCTGAGCCCTGCCCACAGACCTCACTACAGCTGGATGGTGAATCAACACCCAAGGACGTTTCTGTGGATAACAACCAGGAAAAACAAGATAACACTCCACGAGCCTCCAGGAACACCAGAATCACAGCTGATGTCATCACACTCTCTCTCCTTCTCTCCAACATCACCACTTCTGTGCTTTTCAGAGAAAATGGAGAAACTGGTATCTGCTGGAACTTCTATTGCTGCGAGTCCCCAAATATCAACCAAGAAACGGCAGGCTCCACAACCACCAAAGCCTCCGGGCCCAGCCTGCCCTCCCCCTCCATCTGAGAGAGCACTCCGACCTCTGCCTCAACGTCAGGGATCACACCAGCCCTCATCTGCAAACAGCACTGGTAACTGATATGTGTTGGGTCCCGGCTATGACAGCAGTAACAATCAGAAATGTTTTCAGAACACGCAGGAGCCCAATGTCCCTTTAGCTTTCCCTATCTCTGTCCTGATATGTGATAGAAAGAAGAAGGCCCTCTCCAGGCGCACGACAATTCTATCTAATCTACTGCCTATTAGACGTCATTCTGAGATGGATACAGGGCCAAAACCAGTTACTGTTAAATTAGCACTTCTGAACATCCGTTCATTAAAGAACAAATCATTTTTAGTTAATGATCTTATCACCACTAACAACCTGGACTTCATGTTTCTAAATGAAACCTGGTTAGATGACAGCTGCAGCGCTACAGTCCTCAATGAATCAGCCCCACCCAACTTTACTTTTATAAGTGTCTGTAGAGCTGTTAGAAGAGGTGGAGGAATAGCTGCTTTATTCAAAGATGCCTTTCAATGCAAGCAAGTGTTACTTGGTGATTACCAGTCTTTTGAATATTTGTGTATTGCTCTAAAAGGTACACCACGCATTCTGTTTACAATTATTTATAGGCCTCCCAAATACACCCCAACTTTTGTTGATGAATTCACAGAACTTTTATCAACAATCTCCTCTGAATTTGATTATTTTGTTATTGCTGGAGATTTCAACATTCATATAGACAATGCAGAAAACAATACTGCAATTGAACTGTTAAAATGTTTTAAAGACTTTTGATCTGACCCAGCACGTGCAAGGTCCTACACACAATAGGGGACACACTCTTGATCTGCTCATAAGCAAGGGTCTAAACATTTCATCCACTGTTATCAAGGATGAAGCGCTATCTGACCATTTCTGTGTTTACTTTGATTTATTGATCTGTCCTGCCACTGATCTGTCTATGTCAAAAAAAGGTTCATAAATGAAAACACCAGTGAGGTATTTATGAATGCTATATCAATGTTGCCAAACTTATCGGCAGACTCTGTTGATGTTCTCCTTGAAAATTTTAACTTAAAAGTTAAAGATGCTATTGATGGTATAGCTCCAGTAAAGGTCAGGATGATCACTGGCAGACGTAAAGCACCTTGGAGAAACACAAAAGCTGTACAGAGCATGAAAAGAACATGCAGAAAAGCTGAACGTATGTGGCGGAAAACAAAACTTGAAGTACATTATAGCATCTATAAGGACAGTCTTCGTGCTTTCAATGTAGAACTAGGCACAGCTAGACAGATCTTCTTCTCAAACATTATAAACAACAACATAAACAACACTCGCACTCTTTTTGCTACTGTAGAGAGACTAACAAACCCCCCAAATCAAGTTCCTAGTGAAATGCTCTCTGACAACAAATGCAATGAGTTTGCAACCTTTTTCTCTGAGAAAATCAGTAATATCAGAATGGCAATCAATACGGCCTCATATTGTAATGTGGTCAGTCAGACCTCATTACAGCATTACACTTCAGAAATTTGTCATGTTCTCAGAATTTGACATGATTGATATAAAAACCTTGGAAGAAACAGTACAACATCTTAAAGCATCATCGTGCAGCCTTGACACCCTCCCCACATCCTTTCTCAAAAAGGTACTTAACTGTTTAGAAACTGACCTCTTAAAAATAGTAAATACCTCTCTGCTCACAGGCACTTTTCCAGAGTCCCTAAAAACGGCAGTTGTTAAGCCTCTCCTAAAAAAGAGTAACCTAGACAAAAGCATACTTAGCAACTACAGACCAATCTCAAATCTTCCTTTTATAGGCAAGATCATTGAAAAGGTTGTTTTCAATCAGCTGAACAAATTCTTAAACTCAAATGGCTATCTGGACAATTTTCAATCTGGTTTCCGCCAGCATCACAGCACAGAGACAGTGCTCATAAAGATAATAAATGATATTCGCTTAAACTCTGATTCTGGTAAAATATCAGTGCTGGTGCTACTAGATCTTAGTGCTGCCTTTGACACGGTAGATCACACCATACTCTTACAGATGTGGCCTTTAAGAACGAACGTCTTTTGCCGCGGCATTCTGCAATTCTTGCCGCAGTTTGCCACGGTTCACATTACATCAGAATTGTGAGAAAACATCCACAATAAAATATAATTATAAAGATGTATGAAACATTCTTCTTATTATTATATGTTGCCTACATTTACTCAAATAATAGCAATGTAAAATATAAAGGAAATCACAGTTCACGTTAGGCGTAACATAACATAAGTGACATTAAGAGATTTTATTAAGTTACTTTAATCATTTATTTTAGAGATATTTATAGAAATATCTCTAAAATCATTTATTTGCATTGCCTTCTGTATTGCATTCGTTTTGTACATTTACAGGTGCACAAATACTGGCTCATTTTAATTTCATTAAGACACTGCTGTGTTCTGTATTGATCGATGTTCTGTAAATTTGTACTTAACAAGCCTAAACCATGTTATTCAATTTGTCATTATTATTATTATTATTATTATTATTATTATTATTATTATTATTATTATTATTATTATTATTATTTACTGACATTAAAATGGTCAAAATGGTTTCAAAACAATCTCCTGGCTTTGAAATATACCAGCCTGTAATTGTGCATTAACTATTATTGCCTCTAGAGTGAAAATAATTCAAAATTTCTTTTTCTTTACTAGAAAATGAGGAATTTTATTGAGGTTTATTATACCAAATATTAATGAGGTTTATTATACCAAATATTACAATTTTTTTTGCAAAATATATGTTAATATGTTGTAAACAAGTTAGCCAAAAAAGGTGAAAAAAAAGGCTATCATATATACATTTTTTATAAGCAGTCAAAACAGACAAGGTCAAGTTGACTCAGCACTCCTAATTTGTATAGGAATTCAGACGAGGTCTGCAGGAGGGTTAAGTTATGCAATATCGACTCATTCAGAGCCAATCGGCCCTATACGTAAGTTGCGTAGGGCCCCGCAAATTACGCAAGGCCCCGCCTCCCCTGCCTCATTTTACAGCGTGTGTTAATGTTTACTGTATAGCATGGGCGAGGCTAAAAAGGAGCTCAGCACCCCTAAAATTTTTATTAATATTTTAGTCCAGCAGGTCGCCGCCGCTGTGGAGTAGCACAGGACCCGAGTGACTCGTCCATAGTCATAAACGGAGAGAAGTAGCGCCGGCTACAATGTTCTTCCGCAAGACGCATGCAGTTCTGTTTATTAACTGCTAGAGCATGAAACAAAAACAGCAGCGCGACAAATAAACTGCGTACCTGTGTAGTGTGTACGTGTGTCTCTGTTGGTAAAGTTTATCGTTAATTTGATACTCATTTTAACAATCGGGAATCATGTAAACATGATGTCACGTGCGTCTTTTGGAAACATGGAAGCCCTGGCGTTTGGACCAGAGTGAAAAATAAACGACATATCACTGTATATCACCAGAATGTGTGAAAACACTCACTCACTTTGCTGTATTTATTCATTCCTCACACACAGAGGATTTAACCTGAACCAGGCTTAACTCCTGAACTCCTAGCATTACACACTCTCTCTCTCTCTCTCTCTCTCTCTCTCTGTGTGTGTGTGTGTGTGTGGCCTGCCAGTGCGCAACGGACATGAAAAAAGAAAAAAGACAGAATCAGGTGAGAGACTAGGGACAGTCCATAATGATCTTGTGAAAGGAATTTGTCATTTAATAAAAAGTTAAAAGCGCAATAATATTAATAATAATAATAATAATAATAATAATAAAGACATTTAAAATGACACGCCTCGGTGTGCCTTTGATCATAACCTTAGCTTCAGCACCCCTGAAAAGGAGCTCAGCACCCCTATAGTCTCTCAAGGTTACAACAACGTTAATGCAATATGGAAACCAATGGATTTACATTGGAATGAGCATAATGCCAGGTCTATATGAATGCACATTCCTCAGTAAATAATAACCATCAGGGATCAAGTATTGCTCTAATGCATACTATAAAACAGAGTGGTACTGTATGGCAAGCATTTTAGCTTTTATACATTCACATGATATGGATTTTTGATATCAATTCAGTTTTCAATACTTAAAATGTAAATATTAAGAGTGTGATTTCTAGTAGTAACCATTTTTTTTATATCAGGAATTACATTTTACACTAATAAAAATGTAATTGCTGATATCTGCTATTGAATATTCACTAGTTGAATATTGCAAGAGCCAAGTCATATTATAAATAGTATTTTATATTTGAAAATGGATAAAGAGGAATCTGAGGGAGGCAGTTTAAGTGGGGCCTAATGCAGCTTATAAAATGAATAATAGTAGTTATCTAAACCTTACAGGTGCTATGCTGAAATTTGTTAGTAGAGGAGATGCTGTCAAGTGTGAATGTGTGACAAATGGTTTACATGGCTCACGGGTCAGGTAGGAGGGCCCCTTAGCAGAATTTTGCTTAGGGCCCCAGGGAGGTCAGGATCGGCTCTGGACCCATTTTTTTTATAAGTTATAAACATTCATCTGAAATACCCTTTAAGTTATGCAGTAAATAGCATTTAAACAAAGTAACTGCAAGAAAAAGCTTGTGCTTTGTATTAACCATTTTTTGATTACGTAAAACTTTCCACTTATTGCTGTAAATTTAAGTTGGTTATATCAACATATGTCAAATTAAATTATGCAATATCGACCCATTTTTTATAAGTTATAGGGTATTTCAGATGAATGTTTATAAGTTATGCAGTAAATAGCATTTAACACTAGATTTACTGACTTTTTTTTTTTTCTGGTGCAGGTCCTAAGGTGTGATTCCCCCCTGTTGAGATTTTCACAGTTCTTCAGCTCGATTCTCCTCCTGCTTTTGTTGTGCAAACACACCCATCACCCATGAGGCCTGGCACATTTGCATTTGATTTCAGTGATGGCCAATGAAAATGAAATGACATAATTTTATTCTGTATGTGTACGAACATGTCAAAAGCCATGGACCATGGACTTCACTCAGCTTATGACATTTGTGTACAAACATACATTGGAGACTGAAGTGTTAGCAAGTTTTCATTTTATTCATGTCATTGTATTAGCAACTTTTCATTCTGTTTTCACACAATTTTTTTATAAATAAAATCGACTATTTTGTATAGACAGCAGGCATTTCTGAAGGTTTCTATGTCACAGACGGAGGTTTGGCCTGCCTTGGATCTGAGCTACTCTGAGTGAACAAATGCAAATGTGCCAGGCCTCATGGGTGATGGGGAATAAATGTGAAAATCTCAACAGGGGGGAATCACACCTTGGGACCTGCACCAGAAAATAAAAAAGTCAGTAAATCTAGTCTTAAACAGTAACTGCAATCACCCCACAACATGGTGAAAACAGGAAAAAACGGTTTTCTTTTGAATCCCTGTATTGGGGGTTGTGTCAGTGGTCTATCAAGGCTAAATGTTATGAAGCAGCTAAAATAAAGACTGTGGGGAGACATAAATAATGCATATTTTATTTTTTATAAATAATGCATAATTATTTTTTTAATAATTCATATTTTATTTTAAGTGTACACATGGACATGAGGGTGATGCCATTTTTTTTTTTAAATAAATGAATATGTTACGAGTGTAGGGCAGGGGCGGTTCTAGGATTTCATCTTTAGGGGGTTTTAGCCCTCAGAGAGAATTTAAAAGAAGAGTTTTATATTATATATTATATGACAACTCTGGTAATAAGAATAGTGAAATTTCACTGCTTTTGGTTGCCGTCTTTGTGTCTTTCCGCCGATTAACGTTATAGCTAAACGCCTCCAGCTCTGACTGCGCGTGCACGCTGCGCGTACCTGTGCTTCTCCGTTCAAATAAAGCAGACAGCTGAAGACGCACTTTTGAAAGATTACAACGCACGCGCGTAAAAGCAAAGTAAAAAAAATCGCTCTTGGATCAAACTGATAAATAATTTTCTTTCCCATCGATGACATGTCCTGCATTTTAACGTAATTTGTATTGTTTATTTATGAAAGTAAAAATTATCCTTATAGTTTTAGGGTGGCTGAGATCACACACAGGGGGGCTGAAGCCACCCTAAAAAAGGTCTAGAACCGCCCCTGGTGTAGGGGCATCTGTATTCGGCCTGAACGTAATGAAACAGCCGTATTGTTTACATGTATTTGACTGCATGCAGCACTGCGCAGACAAATCAATCTATGACATCAAAGTTCCGCGAGAGCCATTCAAAAGCTTATCACTCTCGCGTTACATTGATCTCATGTGTCAATCCATCTGCGCCGCACAGGTTGCTAATCTCTCTATTGTGATATGCCTCAATGGCAAATAATCAGACAAAAATGCTAAATTAGTACATAACTACATAAGAACAACCTCTATATTGCGATATGCTCAATGCAAATAATCAGACTAAAAGTCATGTGTTAAACAGTGTTTATTGTTTAGAGAACATGAACTGGAGCTTATTTTTAATAAAAATATTACAAAATACCTCAGCATCACATATTGTATTTAGATAACATTGTATTTTATAAAATATATAAATAATGACTTAAACACGATATAGAAAACTAAAACAGATATTTATTGACTGATAACACTTTACAGATCTTACAACACACACTGAAAAAAATTTTTCATTCAATTTACTAAATTTATTTAAGGTAAGTGGTCGCAATCAATTTATTTTAGCTACATTTAAACAAAAAAATTATAAAAAAAAACATTTTTTAACAAATTTTTTGTTTAAATGTAGCTTAATTAAATTAAATAATTTAGCTTATTATTCATATATAATAAGAATAACAACATGATACATTTATATTGCGCTCAAAATGCTTTAGATATGGAATGAGGGATTTCATTCAGGATGAGCTGTTTGCCATATCCTCTACTACACCATAAAAAAACAAACCACTAATTACACCAAATAACACTCTTTATTCAGATTTAAAAGCGATTTGGAAATACAAAACAAACTATTTGCTGCAATACTGATAAACTATCGCTAATAACCCCATCAACAATGATGTTTACCATTAACAAACCAACAGAAGCATTTTTTCCGTAACACACCGAACGTCGCCTGAGGAAATCCAAAGTTGCATCAAGCGGTACCACAAAGCCAGCCGTGACAGCGGAGATGTCGCAGATGTGACTGTTTATGTAACCCGCAAAAGAAAATAACACATATAGTCGACTCGTCAGCCTACATGAAACACGACTGCCCTCTACAGGTTTTGAATTTCCTGCGCTGAACAATTTGACCCCCCTTCGTTAGAGTCTCGCAAATTGCCGGGAGTCTGCGCGGCAGTCTTATCTACGAGGCGGGCTTTTTAAAAGGCCACATCTGTACATAGACTGGAAAACTGGGTAGGGCTTTCTGGGATGGTCCTCAAATGGTTTAAATCATACCTAAAAGGGAGAGGTTACTATGTGAACATAGGTAACCATAAATCTGAGTGGACATCCATGACATGTGGAGTCCCACAGGGCTCAATTCTTGCACCGCTTCTCTTTAATTTGTATATGCTCCCAATTGGTCAAATAATGAAAAAGAACCAAATTGCTTACCACAGCTATGCAGATGACACCCAGATATACTTAGCCCTGTCCCCTAATGACTACAGCCCCATTGACTCTCTATGTAAGTGCATTGATGAAATTAACAGTTGGATGCGTCAAAACTTCCTCCAGTTAAACAAAGACAAAACCGTCATTGTATTCGGAAATAAAGATGAAACTCTCAAGGTTAACACACACCTTGACTGTAGGGGTCTAAAGACACAAAATAAAGTCAGAAATCTTGGTGTAATTTTAGAGTCTGACCTTAATTTCAGTGGCCATGTGAAAGCGATAAGCAAATCAGCTTACTACCATCTCAGAAATATAGCCAGAATTAGATGTTTTGTCTCAAGACAGGACTTAGAGAAACTTGTTCATGCTTTCATCACCAGCAGGGTGGATTATTGCAATGGACTCCTTACTGGAATCCCCAAAAAGACCATTAGACAGCTGCAGCCCATACAGAACGCTGCTGCCAGAATTCTGACCAGAACCAAAAAATCTGAGCACATCACTCCAGTACTCAGGTCCTTACACTGGCTTCCAGTTACATTTAGAATAGATTTTAAAGTATTGTTACTCGTTTATAAATCACTTCATGGCTTAGGACCGAAATACATTACAGATATGCTAACTGAATATAAACCAAGCAGACTACTGAGATCATTAGGATCAGGTCAGTTAGAGATACCAAGGGTTCACTCAAAACAAGGTGCGTCAGCATTTAGTTATTACGCCACCTATAGCTGGAATCAGCTTCCAGAAGAGATCAGATGTGCTTCAACAGTAGACACTTTTTTTATCCTAATCACTTTTACTCCTGTTTTATTCTTTTTAACATATTTTAAACTGTTTTTATTGAAATCACATTTATTTTCTTTAATTGTTCTTTGTTTTTATTATGATTTTATCGTATGTCTTATTTTTACATATATATATATTTTTTTTCTCTCTTATAAACTGTTTTCTAATTCCTATGTAAAGCACTTTGAATGACCTCTGTGTATGAAATGTGCTATACAAATAAACTTGCCTTGCCTTGCCTTGCCTTGCCTTGATAATCTGGAAGATCCTCTGATTTCAGTAGGTGTTTATCAGAATGCAATAAGAGGCACGCCTGGAGACTGTCATGCGTTCTTCAACCAATGTTGTGTCAGTCAGCTGTATGGTCTGGTCTTTAACAATCAGAGTTTATGATGACCCATTAGTTCCTCAGGAGCTCTTGGTTGTATGGTTATAAACTGTTACAGAAAGGATATTATTTATATTTACATTATTTACTGTTCAGTGTCACCCAAATGAGGATGAGGTTCCCTTCTGAGTCTGGTTCCTCTCAAGGTTTCTTTTTTTTCTTATCATCTCAGGGAGTTTTTCCTTGCCACTGTCGTCTCTGACTTGCTCATTAGGGATAGGGATAGATAGTTATGTAGTATTTTTGATTAATATTTTTAAATTAATTTTAAACCTTAATTGTATTTATTCATTTATTTATTTTTATCCTGATTATTATTCATTCATTCATTCATTCATTCATTCATCTTCTACCGCTTATCCGAACTACCTTGGGTCACGGGGAGCCTGTGCCTATCTCAGGCGTCATCGGGCATCAAGGCAGGATACACACTGGACGGAGTGCCAACCCATCGCAGGGCACACACACACTCTCATTCACTCACGCAATCACACACCACGGACAATTTACCAAAGATGCCAATCAACCTACCATGCATGTCTTTGGACCGGGGGAGGAAACCGGAGTACCCGGAGGAAACTCCCGAGGCACGGGGAGAACATGCAAACTCCACACACACAAGGCGGAGGCGGGAATCGAACCCCGACCCTGGAGGTGTGAGGCGAACGTGCTAACCACTAAGCCACCATGCCCCCCTCTGATTATTATTATTATTATTATTATTATTATTATTATTATTATTTCTTTTTACTCTCCCTTCTGTTTCCATACTTCTGTAAAGCTGTTTTGAGTTCTGGCTCTCACTGTGGTTTGCTGGAGTCCCAAAGCTTTAGAAATGGTTTTATAACTTTTCCAGACTAATAGATCTCAATTACTTTCTCTCTCATTTGTTCCTGAATTTCTTTGGATCTCGGCATTGTAGCGATTTTGGGTCGCAAAGCAAGGTAAATATTTATAAGTAATTATTAGGGATGAGCGAGTACAGCATTATCTGTATCTGTATCTGTTAACCATATGAATTATCTGTATCTGTATCTGTACTCGGAGTGGGTGGTGCCTAACCCGGAAATAGGCGGGGCTTTCTTGAAATGGGCGGGGCTTTAACCGGTATGTTATTTTAAGCATGCAATTGATATGGGTTGATCAGAAATTGTTATAATTATTGCTGATTAGAAAAATATTTACAGGACAGCATCAGGATTGAGCTTCAGATCAATGGTTTTGATCACGATAGCAAACGAACTATATTACAGAACAAGTTTTGCAACAATGAAAACAAAACAATGCAGTGCAATTATGAAGTAAAATGTAATAAACAACATAACTTTCTTTTCTAACTTTTAATTTTTTTATGATCAGTGTGATTTTTTACAATTTTTTTGGTTCTTTTTTTATTTTTTTATTTCCACACCAGGTGTGTGTGTAGCTTAATAATTAATTTGTAATATTTATAACACAAGCTTACTACCTTTATGTTTTTATGAAATACAGCAAAAACATGTCAGACACTCAGTGTCTGGTTACTGGTTAGAGACAGCTGAAGGTTTAAAGAGAGACGCAATGCGAGTCGCATTCTACCAAGCAAGCACCACGTCTGAACGAACCCACGTTTACCAGAACTCTACTGGTTAGTAAGTATTTATTATTAACGTTACAACCCGAAGTAAAAAGCTGAAGAAACCCTAAACGTTAACGGAAAAGACCCGCGAACCCGAGTGACTGAGGGAGAGACAGAGAGCTGTTCTGTGTGTGACTGTGAGTGAGCAGAGCGAGACACAGCAACACAATACATCTGTATGTGTGTAGGGGAGGGGCGCTGTGATTAGCCTATCACAGAACGCTGACACAATCAGCTACCCAATGATGATTTTCATTCAACCCGAGCACAGATATTGACTCGTATTACTCGTATAATACTCATACTCTGCAGAAGTGCTTTATCGAGTATCTGGCTCATCTCTAGAAATTATAACGTGTTATAGTGATTCCTAAATATTTTGACCTAAGTTGAAATTGACGGTAATGGAATTAATCTGGTATATCACAGCTGTCCCTGAGTGCCATAATATCTGTCGTTTTGAATGGTATACTTAATATGGGTAGTCGATACATCAGGTTCCCATACACTGTGCGAGAACAGGCCGAAATTAAAATGCAATTTGCAGCAATGTCTGGTTTCCCAAATGTAATTGGTGCAATTGACTACAGTCATGTTGCTATAAAGGCACCATCTGAAAATGAATTTGCTTATGTTTAACAATATTAAAAAGTAGAAACTGTAACAGTTTTGTTTTTAATATACGTATAACAATGTTGCTTTTAATATAATTATAACCTGCAGGCGACAGTGGCTACCCCCTGAGACACTGACTCCTCAACCCATTTTTAAACCCGCAGAGCACAGAGGAAACTCATTATAACAAGGTCCACTCTCGTGCCCGCGCAATGATTTGCATTGACTATTTATGGTTAAAAATGGGCGTGTACAGGGCGGGATTTGAGGCTGGTTCATGTACGCACATCTGCGGCTGATCTGTGATTTATAAAGGGAACATTGCTTACAGGAGTGCGTACGCACGGTTTTATAAATCAGAATATTTTAGATAACTTTTATAACTTTTAGAAGGGATCCTACGCACAGTTTTATAAATGAGACTCCAGGGCTGAGGGAAGCTAAGAGTCACCATTACCTGACCACCACGATTCACCTGCTTTTGACCATCATAATCTACCTACCAGCCGACCTTCATAACTGTTGGATGACGAAGTTTCCCTTCATCAGAAACTTTTGCACCCAAAAGGGGGGATATGTAGCATCTGGTACAATTTGGTCATTTAGATTTCATATACCATTTACATACCCGGGTCACCGGAGGATTTATACTGTATGTTTCTAGCAATTAGACTGATCGTTAACACCTTGACAAAATCACAGAATTAGTTTGTGGGCGAAAATTTAAGACGAAAATGTTACTTTAATTTGCACAAGTTCAAAACCAAGTTTCAGGTCCTTCCTACTATCTTCCTGCTGGACAGGTAAAAGGTCAAAGAGAAAACTGCTTCTATACTCTTAAAAAAAATGTTGTCTCTGACCTGTAAAGTCAGGGTCAGAAAGTATTTGTGAGCAAAGCCCCATCTTCAGGTTGTGCCCTGGAATTGCAATATAACAGCTAAAAATGGGGGTGGCTACATTAGAATATTCACACGTCCTTCATTGCCTGTAGAGAGGGGGGCTCATGACAAAAGTCTGCTAAACGTGTGATAAAGGTGTGATGAAAGTCTGACTAAGGTCAGTCACACATTGGAAAAGAACAACTTTGAGCCGCTGCATCTGTATAGTGAGCCTTGATGCCCAAAGACGCCTGAGATAGGCACAGGCTCCCCATGACCCGAGAAGTTCGGATAAAGCGGTAGAAAATGAATGAATGAATGAATGAATGAATGTTATAGTAAACACATGCTTCTTCATGACGGTTTTGTAATGAACACCGTAATAGTTAGGACCGATGATGAGTAGCGATTGTGCTTCATGACTGTATTTGCAGACTTTGACATTTTATGATAGCTACATGTACATTAAGGAAAATATTTCGTTTTTACACTGTGTTCTGCAGTTCTCTAATAAAAGGGTATTTCATGCTATTCTGTATCACATGTAGTCGCGTCATCTCCTCCTGCGCTCCTGTTGTGGACAATGTGACTGTAAGGCAGCGCTGATTATTATTATTATTTTTTTTTATACATTTTGAATTACGTTTGGATTTTACTAGATGTATATAGCCTAAAACAATCAGCACAAATTTATTTTCTACAATCTAACTTCAGTTCACGACCTCACCATCTGTGTCGCCAATTCCCTTTGTCTCCAGAATGTGCGTACGCACGTCTCAAAGTTTGCTTAAAGGTGCGCACATTTTCCCGTCAAGTTTGTTTTTTATAGATCACAACCTTTGCGTGGGAACTGGCACGCTTTATAAATGAGACCCCTGGCTAGTTTTTCCTTGTTTATGGCCTTGTGTCTCTTGATCTGATTGCGATGGACCCATTTGAGGACGGGTTCTTTCTGTCCCCGGCTTATTCTGATTCGGTAAGAAACCGGGGAGACTTTGTCTACGATCTCGTGCGGTCCTGCCCAACGTGGCAGGAATTTCTTTGATCGCCGATTAGAGGTGGCTGGGTGAAGCAGTAGAACCAGAACTTATCCCCCACGTTCAGTTCCTCGTGCGACGCTTTACGGTCGTAATATGCTTTCTGACCTTCGGCACTCTTTTGGAGGTGCTGTTGAGCAAATGAAAAGGTGGATCTCAGGTGCTTGTGCAGTTCCTCGAGGTATTGACAGGTGGTATAAGCTGTGACAAGGTTAGAGTCTCCTGGTTGGTATAGCAGGTGCAGGGGTAATGTCATCTGCCTTCCAGTGATTAGTTCGAAAGGGGAGATGCCGGTTGACTCCTGTGGTGTCGCCATGATGGCCATGAGCACCAGAGGAAGTTTCACATCCCAGTTTTGATTGGCAGACACATATTTCCTTAACATGCTGACCACCGTCCGGTTGGTTCGTTCCACTTGACCTGAGGAGATAGGGTGGTGACTGATGTGAAGTTTTGCTTGCTCCCCCAGTAGCTTCCAAATCTGCTGCATGACCGCTGCCGTGAAATGGGTGCCTCTGTCGGAATTGACTCTCAGAGGTAGCCCAAACTAGGAGAGAATATGATTCATCAGAAGATAGGTGGTGTGGGCAGTGTCATTGGGTGCTGGGAGGCACTGAACCCACTTGGTGAACTGACACACGACTGTGATGAAGTATTTGTTGCCCCTTGTTGATCTGGGAAGGGGTCCCACCCAGTCAATTTGGAGGTCTGACCACGGAAATGTGACTCCTCTGCGTTGCAGTGGGGCTCGGTAGTTTGGGTTTGCTGGTTGAAATTGACAGCACATAAGGCATCCTTTGACATACTCTGTCACATCTTGCTGCATGCCAGGCCAGTATACCACTTGTTTCAGTGTCTCATACGTGGCTTTTGTGCCATGGTGTTCGGCGCATGGTGCATCGTGGGCATACATTAACATGACCCCCCTTTGTCACTGTGACACCACGAGTTTCGGCGCAGTGTGGTCATCAGGGGCATACCATAAAATGCCGTCTATCACGCGCAGCATGGGCTTGACATCATGTAGCCGTTTTAGGGCTGGGGAAGCGGCCAGATTAACAGCTGTGACAGGGTGGTCAGAGGGGCTAGAGAGGTGGTGAAGGATAATAATAATAATAACCTTTATTTTCTATAGCACCTTTAAAAGAACATCTCAAAGCGCTTTACAAAAGCAAAATAAAATCAACAAAATTACACACATAATATAATGATTAAAATTAAAGCAACAAAAATAGACAATAAAATAAGCACTATGTAAAATTACAATTAGTCAAATTAAAAGCTACCCTAAAAAAATAAGTTTTAAGCAGAGATTTAAAAGTGCCAAGGATGGTCTGTATAGTGGCATTAAGGTTACCCTCGTGGTTGTAGGAGCATCCAACGACGTAGGCTGTGTGCATGCCTTGGCATATGTTGACTTCAAAGTACTTGTGACAAGTGGGTGGCTGCAGTTGGGGCCTTTCCGTATCTATAGTCACATTCGGTGTGTCGTCCGAGCAGCTTTTGCATGCTGTTAGGCCATTGCCCAGTGCTAGTATAATGTCTGTCGTTGCAGTATCAGCAAGCTGTAGGCCTCCCATGGCCTGTGAACAGTATGAGTCAGAGTCCTTAGTTAGCTGGAAAGCACAGAGCAGTGACCTTGAACTTTGTTCTCGGGTCAAGTTGCCTTCCCGGCTGGTGGTGTGATTGTCCATGACCCCTGTAACCTGGCAGTCTGTCTTGGGTGCTCTCGGTGGCCGAGGTGGTAGAGGTTCTCGCACTTGAGCCCAGAGTTTCAGCTGTTTAAAATCCAACAGTGGTTCAAACCCGTCTAGCAGGTCCTTTCCGATGAGCAGGGGGTAGGTGTCCATTGGAGAGATGTACACGGGGGGCACTACACTCATAGGGCCAATGGTCAGGTGAATGGGAGCTATCTGTTCAAGCTTGACTTCATTTTGGCTGTAAGATTGTACATTCAATGCGCACTTTTGCATTTTAAGGGTTCTATTCCGTCGGTCGACATTAAAGTCAGATCTGCACCAGTGTCCACAAAGAGCTTCTAGTCTCAGCTCATTCTCTATTGTGATGGCTAGGTACAGCTTTTTGGCCATTCCACTTTCAAACAGGTTCCCTAGGAGTCTTGGGCCTGGGGCAGGTGTAGTGACTGGCAGGCAATCGGGACTGGATTCCTGTGTCTTTTAAAATCCTCAAGATCTTTGCTGTTTCTGATGTGTTTTCTGGGTCCTGTGTTATTGGTGGTCCATGTTTCGGTTTATTTGGTGCATGTTGCGAGGGTTTTTGCTGTTTCCAGTCGAAACCTGATGCTTGTGTTGGCAAGTGCCAGTTTCCTTTGGGCCAGTTAGGTCCTTCCCAGGTGGCTCCGTCTTTTGGGTTGCGTGGTGGTCGTGGTCTGTCCCAGGATCTCCTTGGCTTGGTATTTGCGACAGGCGCCGCCGTGACCCTGGGGTTCTCTGTTGATTGGAAAGTGTCGTGGCACTTGCTGGACAGGTTTGTCATGATAGCGTTGCTGGGTGCCCTCTAGTGCCAGTTCTGAACATTGCTCGGAGACAGAATAGATTGCTGGCCCTTTTACGTTTTTTTCGGGCACGTTCCTTTGCTTGGTATAGGCTCTTTGGGCTAAGTCTCGAAGCTGCTGGATGGACATTTCCCGTGGGCAGGCCAGGACCCCCAGGTGGTGACTTACAGTAGGGTGAAGGTTTCTGAGGAACAAAGTTTTGAAGTTGAAGTCCTCCTCCATTCCTGGCTCATTTCGGGCTCCGAAGTAGGCCTGTCGGAGCCTGGTGTAATAAGCTCATGTGGTTTCATGTCTGCTCTGTTTTAGGTCCAGAGCAGTGAACAGTCCTTGCTCTGACTCTGGGTCAGAGAACTCCTTAATCACGGCCTCTTGAAGCTGCTGGTAATCCTCTTTGATCTTGTCTGGTTGCCGATCCAGGAAGCTCCGTACCTCGCGGCTGGAGGTGATCCTGAGGAGGTAGAGTTGGTCTTTCGTGTAGTAAGGTTAGCTACAGTCTGTAAATGAAAGTCAATGTCTCGCAGGTAGGCATGCATGACATAGCCTCCTGCAGGGACTGGCGTGAAAGTTGGGATGTTTCTGGCCAGTTTGTCCAATTCTTTAGGGGTGACACTGTGACTGGAAAGTGGGGTTTCTTGAACAGTCTCCCACCCTGGGGAGGTCTTGAGTCGGGATTTCTCACCCCCTTTTTGAAATGTTGATTCTTGTTTAGGGGGTATGAGTCCACTGATTAAGGGAAATTCCACATTGGGCATTTCCTTTTCAGGGTCCCTTTGTAATCTATATGCGTGTTTTAATTCCCTGTGAGTTGTGTCAATTTCTTCTTTTAAGTGAGTTCTTTCTTGACACAGAGCATTGATTTCCTCCCGGGCACTTTGCAGATGCCTTTCGTATGCCTTAGCATGCTTTGGCAACTCTGTCCTTAAGTTCAGTCTCTGCTCTTATCAAAAGGGCCTTGGCTTGTCGGAGTTCCTCCTGAGTGTCCTTGTCTTGCTGTTCTCTGCGTGCTGTGTCCGCGCGAAGATTGGTCAGGGCCTGTTGTAGTCCTTTTACTTTCTCCTGCAGTTCTGCGTCCTCTTCATCTGCCATTTCTCGTTGTCTTTGAGTCTCTGCCTGGATTCGGTCTAGCTGGTCGTGAGCCTGAGCCAGATTCCTCCGAGCCTCCTCAGCTTGGATCTGGAATGACAACAATTCCTGTTGGAGGCGAGAATTTTTTTCTTCCTCCGTTTTTGTCTGTGCGATGAGGTTGTAGGTCAGTAATCCGAGGATCTTGGCCAGCTCCTTGTGGCTATAGTCCTGTGCTGGGTTATGAGACATCACCGCACTCAGGTTGTCATCAAGCTGTTCCCGGCTCAGGTGTTGCAGATCAACAGCAGTTTCGGGTAGGAGGGTACCCGTCATGGCGTTCAACCAGGTCTAGCTGATCCCAGTGTGCCTCAGGGCTGGATGGTCTGGACATGCTGGCTCACTGGCGAAGAGAGACACAGACAAGGGCCAATGCAAGTTCTTACAATATTGGTGGCCTACGCTAATAGGCGAGAACGTGCTGTCCACTCAATTTGCCTAATGGGTAATCTAAAGATTTGTCTACTTTAATTTGCTAAGTTTTCCTGTGATGATTTCCCAGTTAGGTCTTTACCTTACGCCTCAACTAAATAGAATGGAAATAGACAGATCAAACTCACAACACAAAGGTGAAAGAGCAGGACGAGGCCTGGAAGAGGGAGAGTTACAAAGTTGAACCTAAATAGCTGAAACTGAATTTTAAAATTTGCCTCACCCTCTGTTTAAAGTTTAATTTAAAATAAGTGAGGGGAAGTGGGAAGAAAATAAATGAGAAGGGAGAAAAGAGAGAGATGTAAATAATGATAATAATAATAATAATAATAATAATAATATTAATAAAACAGGGGGGCACGGTGGCTTAGTGGTTAGCACGTTCGCCTCACACCTCCAGGGTCGGGGTTCGATTCCCACCTCCACCTTGTGTGTGTGGAGTTTGCATGTTCTCCCCGTGCCTCGGGGGTTTCCTCCGGGTACTCTGGTTTCCTCCCCCGGTCCAAAGACATGCATGGTAGGTTGATTAGCATCTCTGGAAAATTGTCCCTAGTGTGTGATTGCGTGAGTGAATGAGAGTGTGTGTGTGTGTGTGTGTGTGTGTGTGCCCTGCGATGGGTTGGCACTCCATCCAGGGTGTATCCTGCCTTGATGCCCAATGACGCCTGAGATAGGCACAGGCTCCCCGTGACCCGAGGTAGTTTGGATAAGCGGTAGAAGATGAATGAATGAATGAATGAATAATAAAACAAATAAAAGCAGGACGAGGCCTGGAAGAGGGAGAGTTACAAAGTTGAACCTAAATGGCTGATACTTCATTTTCATCACCCTCTGTTTAACGTTTAATTTGAAATAAGTGAGAGGAAGTGAGAGGAAAAAAGGAAGAGGAAAAAAGAATATATAAAAAAAATTAATAATAATAAATGAGAAGGGAGAAAAGAGAGAGAGATGAGACTAATGATAATAATAAAACAAATAAAAGCAGGTAACAAAATGGCAAAATAAAAAAATTCAGTAAAAAGAAAGGTTACTACTAATAGTAATAAAACAAAACATGACCAAATAAAAACCCAAATTGATAAGTGATAATAATGAATAATAAAAGGGAAATAATACAAAAATTAAAAATAAGAATAACAAAACAATAATAAACAAAGATACTAAAATAAAATGAAAATTTAAAAATTGAAGGGACAAACCACAAAAACCAGGTGGCAGAGAGAGAGAGAGAGAGAGAGAGAGAGAGAGAGGGCTAGTTCACACACACTGAATATTACATACGTGGTTTCTCCTTTCCACAAATTCAACAGTTTGTGCCACTCAACGGCACACAGTGGATGGGTCAGGTTTTCTTCGCTGCCCCCCAAATAAATAACTAAACAAAAGAACAGGGTTTCTTCGCTGTTCTTATTCATTACTTGATCAAGGCTTGGGACTCCTTTTACATACCAATCAACCACTGGTCAGTAGTATGATTGGATCTGCATTAGGCACGCATCAGTTAACTACTCTGATGGTTAAACCTAAAGGAGTGCTATCGTTTAGTTGAACGAAATTGGAACACGCAATGACTTCAACAGCGATACAATTACAAGGCCTTAAAAGATGATAAGAGGAACACGCTCAAATCAATCTTTAATCTAACTATGGGGAGATTTCTTCGTCCCCACAGCTGATTCTGATAATATTAAAATGTGCAGTAAAGAGATTTCTTCGTCTTTACGAGGGATTTTTAATATTATGACTGCAGTTTAAATTATTCTTTTCTTTTCTTTTTTTTTTTTCGATTAATCGAGACTCAAATAAAAAAATGAAACAAATTAAAATCAAATAGTGATCACTGAAGCGGAGTCTACGTTGCGACCTATCTCACCACAAGCGCACAGTAAATCACCACAAGTAAACTGACGCTGAATTAGCTCACAAAGCAAAGTTTGAACAACATGCCCACATTCTCCACCATTTTATGTAGCGATTTTGGCTCGCAAAGCAAGGTAAATATTTATAAGTAACTATAACGTGTTATAGTGACTCCTAAATATTTCAACCTAAGTTGAAATTGACGGTAATGGAATTAACGTTACACTTATTTGGTCTGTTCGTCCGGTGAACAGGCCATGTAAACTTTATTAATTCTATGAGGGCGGTATCTTCCCTTTTACTTTACACCGTACTTTCAATTAAATTAACTTAATAGAGCATGTAGTTCAGACCAGATGTTGCAGGTACCTAACGTTTGTGAGCGATACTCAGAGACAATCACTTGTGGAACAAAAATATGGCGTTTAATGAATGAGACAAACACAACATAAAACTAACTACACAAACAAACAAAAGAAATAGAAAAAACAAAAATGAAAATAAAATACACAAAAGAAATTGAAACTGGGGAAAGGGAGGAAGAGACTGGAAAAGAAGAAATTAGAAAGGAAGGAAAGGAATGGCAAGCTTAGACTCCAAAATTAATCACACCCTGACTGGGAAATCGTCACAGAAACGTAAGTTTACCTTACGATTCAATGCGAGATTCCTACTTGAAATATGTATCTAAATTGATTGGTAAAGGAAACAGTTACTTGCATTGGCTTGCGGCACAAGAGTCTGGATGCAACGGAGAAATCTCAGTCAGGATGGGGTCAGACGTTTTTCCTGAGGATGGTTCTGGGAAGTGGAGCTTGCCGGAAGTTCTCTGAAGGAAGATGGAGTTGTCTCTAAGCTGTTCCGAAAATCTGACCACGGATTGGTGGTGTTTGTGACAATTTAAAGGTCCCAAACTCCACCCATCTTTGGGGAAATGGCCAATACTACGGCCCGGGTTTCGGAGGGAAAAACTCTTTGTTTCAGGTGTCTGTGGGTGTCGTTTAGCTATCAAACTTTTAGATGACTTTAAAGTTTTTATCCAAGGTGTATTAAGATGGTATAGCACCTTTCGTGCTCAAATAAAATACACCATTGATTGAAAAATGAGTAACTGATAATTTTGTGGTCATTTAGATACTAAACATGAAGGGGAATGACGGTATAAAGGCACCGGTACATTATATACACAGATCAGTAATCAAAGTGTAACTGATGTTACTACGATATTGTGTTCTGATAAAGGAGAAAGAAACAAAAATGAAACACAAAACAAAATGCATTTGCATTAGGGAAGTGAAAAACATAATTTTGTATACATCCTGACATCAGACCTTAAAAGGACATACATTAACATGCCAGGATCGGTAATCAAAGTATAACTGATGTTAATCCAGTTTTGTATTCTGATACCTAAATAAAATACACCCTTTTCAGGTAAGTAAGGAGCAAGTAATTTTAAGTCAGGCAAACCTTAAAAGAAGAAACTCATTACAACAGGGTTATAAGAATAAGAATCTTAGAGTATCTTATCTACTTGTTTTATTAGTAAAAGGAATGTCCCATTGTGTTGTGTGTGGGTGTGTGGGTGTGTATGCATTTGCAGGGGAGTGCGTGCGTGTGCGTGTGTGTGTGTGTGCGCGTGTGTGTGTGTCTGGTTGAGGTCCCTATGAGTTCAATCAGAGAAACAGCATGGTCTTATCTGGTCTTTGTGTAGGATCCCAGACCTTCTGGAGCCAGGTGTGTGTGACACTGTGGAATGTGGCCCTCAATAAAACTGTAAAACTGGGTTGCTCATTGGTTGATTGAAGAGTAGATGCCAAAGTTTAGGGTGCCTGGGATATTAAATCTAAATGACTTGTACCAGACGCTACAGCATGATGTGTCAGTCTCGGCATGATTTGTCAGTCAGGTCTTTTTTAAGTGATTTCTTGATTGCAAACTGGTGTGGCAGTAATCAGGTGTGTGGCTAGAGAAATTGAACTCATGTGTGATAAATAAGTTTAAATAAGTTTAAGTTATGTTTTAACAGGGGGGGCAAGCACTTTTTCACACTGGGCCATGTCGGTTTGGATTTTGTTTTCCCTTAATAATAAAAACCTTCATTTAAAAACTGCATGCTGTGTTTACTTGTGTTATATTTTACTTGTGTTAAATTTGTTTGATGATTTGAAATCAAGGAGTCCTTGGGTAGGCATGCTCTGGTTACTCGCTTTCTGCGTGGTCAGGCAGCTGAGATCTTCCTGCAGACCGTGCCTTCCTTCCTGAGACCTCACTGTGGTCCTGGAGGGAATGCTGGAAGCCCACTTTGAGCCCATGAAGTCAGCCTCTGAGAAGTTTCTGACACTGAAGATGGCTATGCTTCTAGCCTTGGCCTCTCTTAAAAGAGTGTGAGAATTGCAGGCCCTGTTGATCACTCACACATCCCTAGAATTTGCCCCTGGCATGTCCAAGGCTATCCTGCACCCCAGGGCAGGAAATGTCCCTAAGGTGTCCAGGATGTCGGGTTGTCCAGTCATCCTGCAGACCTACTGTCCTCCACCCCATGAGTCAGCGGAGCAGGAGAGGCAGCATTTGCTTTGTCCAGAAAGGGCCTTGAGGACTTATGTCTACTGCTCAAGCTCATGGCATAACTCCTCCTCCTTATTTGTCTGTTTTGGGACTCAGAACAGGGGTAATCCGGTTTCCACGCAGCGCCTGGTGCACTGGGTAGTGGAGGCCATTACTCAGGCCTATGAGGCACACGGTCTTGCCTCACCTCTCGGGATCGTCTTTTTTGTATTTTGTGTATTGTCTTGTAACCTTTTGTCTGCACTGTCTTTTGTCCTGCACTGTCTTGTTTGTATTGTCCTGCATTGTCTTGTCTGTTTTGTCCTGCATTGTCTTGTCTGTCTTGTCCTGCACTGTTTGCACCAGGTTGCACAGTTGTACTTTATGTGGCTAGGACTACTTACTAAGTCCTTACTAAGCTCTGTCTTTGTTTTATGTAACACCTTGATCCTGGAGAAACGTTTTCTCATTTCACTATGTACTGCAACATATATGGTTGAAATGACAATAAAAGCTTCTTGACTTGACTTGACTTGACTTGAACTTAGTGTAGTTTTCTTCACTAGGCAGCTGATAGGCAGTTTAGCTCATACAGACAGAATTCTGCCAGATTGCTCATGACCACTTTCATGTTCGAATTAGATTTTTGTTCCACCAAAGACCTGTTCTAGGATCCTATAATCCCACTGTCCATTGCACTGTAGAGAGTAAAAGCCGAAATCATTATTAGTAATACAACTCTAGAAATCTCTGAACTTCTTTCAATTTCCCATCCCAACAGCTATGAAGGGTGCAGTAGTTTTTAAGAGGTTGTGGACTGTTGACATCTTTTCCTATATGATTCACATCCTTGCTTAGTACTCATCGTATCCTGACAGTAAGGGTGCCAAAATGTGGGCTCACACTTTTTTACTTGCCATATCACCAGGTGGGAAAAAAACAAGAGAAAAAGTAACTGGTAGCTTCTGTGACACCAGTTGGTTTCCACGCAGTCAACCGAGGATGTACAGTACGACTTTCATAATCTCAAAATGTCAGCACAACTTGGAAATACATGTTAGTCGATGGATTGGCTACATTAAACTGCACCAAGGTGTGAAAAGATCCAGTGATTCCTGCCTTACACACAGTGTTCCTATGATAGACACCAGATCCCCTGTCTAACCGTGCAAACATGGCATAATTGGGCATGTATGAGTATTCAAGTAATTTAATTAAAAGTAAACAGTATCTCATTACCCACGTTATGTACTGCTAATAACTGCTTAAAAAGATGCCACCCACAGAACTTTGGTGTCAACATTTCATAAAATATTTTGCACCAATCCCCCAACCTCCAAATTCATACAATGCATCAATCTTTTGCTCATTTAAATTTATGACTAACCGGTTGGAGAGACAAGACTTGTTTAAAAGTCTGCACATCACTTACAGAACACCATTTCTTAAACCGGATGGATTTCTCACAATCGAACTCAACATAGGTTTGGCTGGCTGTCTTAATGAAGCTTTTAAAACTCTGCCTGAAAACTTCAGGCACACTCTCATATTTGCAAAGAACATTAGCCTTAACAATTTAATATTATGGACTCTGTTCAAGAGTTAGAGCTTAGCAGGCTTCACGTACTTTCAGTGACAGTTTACACTGCAACCTGCAACAACAGAATCCACAACTCACATACTCTAAATACACGCACTAAACCAACATGTCAACTAACATCAAAAGCAGGCTGTCTTACCATTGAGGTCAGAATAGGAGCAATCAGTCATGCTGGAGAAATCAGTCTCGACAGGAGCAGGGGAGGCTGTTGCTGAGGAGCAGAATTTCTGTGGAAGAGGCAATGGCTTTTGACATGGAACAACCAGGATGAGCTTCTTCCCCTCCACATACAACTCTTTTTCCTGAAAGTGAAGCCACAACCACCAAGCCACAGTATCAAAGAAATCACACCAAAATCTATGAACATTTACTCCACAATAACCTCAAAATCTGGAGCCCCAAACAATATTATTTCTGTCCCAGACAAGCCCCCAGTACTAGTAAGACCCAGTCTAGGGTTGGGACGCACAGTTTAAGGAATGGAACAGGCTGAGATGATGTAGAAGGTGGACAGAAAATTAATATGATGCCCCAGAGTTAAATAGAAATGACACACAAAAACACAGCTGTGAAATCAAGTTGATATATTGTGATTGTGGTATATAGAGCACAGTGAACTGGGGAAGATTTCCAGGTGGACCAAGGCTGAAATAACAAACAGAAATTTAAATTAACAATTCACATTGTCTCAAAGCAGCTTTAATGAAGTATAGAAACAGAAGAGAAAAAAAATAAATATATATATAATAATTAAAATAAGAATGAAAAATAAGAATAAAAATAAATAAATGAATACCTACAGTCGTATGCAAAATTTTAGGCACCCCTGACAATTTCCATGATTTTCATTTATAAATATTTGGGTGGGGGGCACGGTGGCTTAGTGGTTAGCACGTTCGCCTCACACCTCCAGGGTCGGGGTTCGATTCCTGCCTCCACCTTGTGGGTGTGGAGTTTGCATGTTCTCCCTGTGCCTCGGGTTTTCCTCCGGGTACTCCGGTTTCCTCCCCCGGTCCAAAGACATGCATGGTAGGTTGATTGGCATCTCTGGAAAAATTGTCCCTAGTGTGTGATTGCGTGAGTGAGTGAATGAATGAGTGTGTGTGTGTGTGCCCTGTGATGGGTTGGCACTCCGTCTAGGGTGTATCCTGCCTTGATGCCCGATGACGCCTGAGATAGGCACAGGCTCCCCGTGACCTGAGGTAGTTCGGATAAGCGGTAGAAGATGAATGAATGAATGAATGAAATATTTGGGTGTTTGGATCAGCAATCTTTGGCTCTCCTCTGAAGAGTGACAACATGGAGGCGTCAAAACAACTCTCAAATGACCTGAAAACAAAGATTGATCAACATTTATGGTTTAGGGGAAGGCTACAAAAAGTTATCACAGAGATATAAGCTGTCAGTGTCCACTATGAGGAAAATAGTGAGGAAATGGAAGACCACAGACACAGTTCTTGTTAAGGCCAGAAGTGGCAGGCCATGTAAAATATTGGAGAGGTGAAGGATGGTGAGAATGGTCAAAAACAGGCCACAGACCACCTCCAACATTCAACATCAACTTGCTGCAGATGGTGTCACTGTGCATCGTTCAACAATTCAGCGTACTTTGCACAAGGTGAAGCTGTAAGGGGAGAGTGATGCAATAGAAGCCTTTTCTGCTCACACGCCACAAACAGAGTCGCTTGAGGTATCCAAACACACTTGGACAAGCCGGCTTCATTTTGGAATAAGGTGCTGTGGAGTGATGAAGCAAGGATTGAGTTATTTGGTCATAACAAGGGGAGTTATGAATGGCGGCAAAAGAATTGCTTTCCAAGCAAAACATTTGCTACCCACAGTAACATTTGGTGGAGGTTCCATCATGCTTTGGGGCTTTGTGGCCAGTGCCGGTACTGGGAATCTGGGTAAAGTTGAGGGTTGCATGGATTCCACTCAATATCAGCAGATTCTTGAGAATGTTGAGGAATCCGTCAAGTTGAAGTCGCACTGGGGCTGGATATTTCCCTATATATATGGGGTTTAAAGAGTCTGTGTACGTTTTACTCATTTGATATCCTATTTATGGCAGTAGACAGCTATGAGGTCACAGAGATCAGGACCTCTGTAATTTTTTCTTATTAAAAAATAAAATGAGAAGCTCTTATAAATATAGGGTAATTTCCCGAAAACAAAATCTGTTGAAATGCTGGGTGGCTAGTGTAACGAAGGCTGGAGAGAGAAAGTACATAAACATGCCTTCCTGAGCTGATATGTGATGGAAGTGTAAAAAAACTATATTGGCAGAAAGTATAAATGAACCCGGGTCTCTGGTGTCAAAGCTGCACATACAGTATTACACAGTCAACACCTCACACCACTGGGGCCACTGTTTGCACAACAGTTTCATTATAATTTTCATTTATTATGAACAGTTTCATTTATTTAACTATTTCAATAGTTTCATTATTTGTCCAAATTAACTCAGTGCGTTAAAGAGATAAAACATTGGATGAGCTGAAATTTTCTGTTATTTAACTCGGATAAGACAGAAATACACTTCAACTTCCATTTAGAGGGATGTACTGTTACTAGTAGCTCGACAGTGAAAGACCTGGTGTTTATTAGACAGTAACTTGTCTTTAAAATCATATCACCATATTACAAGCACAGCCTTCTTCACCTTAGAAATATTGCCAAGCTGAGAAACATCCTGTCTGTATCTGATGCTGAGAAGCTAGTTCATGCTTTCATGACCTCTAGACTGGACTATTGTAATGCATTACTAGGTGGTTGTCCTGCATCTTTAATAAATAGGCTACAGTTAGTCCAAAATGCAGCTGCCAGAGTTCTCACTAGGACAAGAAAGGATGACCATATAACCCCAATTTTATCATCTCTACACTGGCTACCTGTTAAGTTTAGAATTGATTACAAACTGCTGCTACTTACATACAAGGCTCTTAATGGTTTAGCTCCCATGTATCTAACTAGTCTTCTAACACGTTACAATCCTTCGCGCTCTCTGAGATCACACAACTCAGGACTTCTGGTAGTTCCCTGAATATCTAAGTCTACTAAAGGCGTTTTCGTATTCAGCTCTCAAACTTTGGAATAGTCTTCCTGATAATGTTCGGGGCTCAGACGCACTTTCCCAGTTTAAATGTACTGTAGATTAAAAACTCATCACATTAGTCAGGCGTACACATAATACATCCCATAATACTGTGCTCTATTACGTCTGACCAAATGCACATTATCATCTAGTGCTTGCTAATATGAACAGCAGATATGTTAATTCCTCTCTACTGCTTCTCTCTTTCTATCATCCCGAGGCATCCAAAAATTGTACCAGCTCCGATTGTCTTTTGTGCGATGAAGATTTGGACCTCCACTGAGATGAGGCCAACTCTGTGAGAATCCTGAGGCAGCTAGAGATCTGCCAGCTCCGGTTGGACTCTGCGATACTAAAGAGGAGATGTGAACTCCATGTGTTCTTTTACATCATTACAACATTTATCAGACTGTATATTTATAATCACACCCACCCAGTGTTACCCATATGAGGATGAGGTTCCCCTTTGAGTCTGGTTCCTCTTAAGGTTTCTTCCTTTACCATCTAAGGGAGTTTTTCCTCCCCACAGTCACCTGAGTCACCTCAGACTTGCTCATTGGGGATCAATACAAACACATTTAAATATATCTAATATCAATCTTGAATTTTGTATTCTATTAATCTTTATATTAACCTTTTGTTCTATGTTCATGTTCTGTAAAGCTGCTTTGAGACAATGTCAATTGTAAAAAGCTCTATACAAATTGAATTGAATTGATAAAAGACAGAATTAATGAACTTCTCAGTAAACGAAAGTCTTCCTCTTTTTTAAAACTTACAGTAATGCTGCAAGAACTGTTTGAACATTTCCACTGATTGCACTGTATTTTGTACTTTGTCATAGGTTTAATAAAAGAACATATTTTGAGCAACAATTATTTTTTTGTTATTTACTTAGCTGAAGCCTTGACATACATTGCTGTATACAGTATATTGCATATGCTGTGATATACTGTAATACATTATAATATTATATTTATTAGAATGCTTTTTGAGTGTTATGACAATATAATTTTTGCTTCTCAGTTTCGAATTGCTTTGTCCCAGAATAAATGTAAAAAGCAAAAAATGTAAAATGGTATTTAAAAATGAAAACTGTGCTAGAGCTTATTATGTGAAGGAGCTAAGGTAACCGTGAGGCTATCTTAACTTTAAGGTGATATTTAAGGCATCTTTTGTTTCAGGAATTTGGATTCTTTTTTCCTACGATCAGTCTTGAGAAAAATTTAGAACTGTCTACATTTTCTTTCAGGAATACAGTTTATTGCGATAATTTTTTTCTTAAATATGAATTTAGGAAGAATATGACTAAACTTGAGAATGGCATGTTGTGAGATAATGCGTCGAAAAACATTCCCAAAATAAAAACTGTCTCCACACATGCACTTACAACACTTCAACACTTCATTTCAATGGGATGATGCTGCCAGCCTCCCGCATCAAGTAAAATTACTCAATCTTTAACACCATGGACAATAAACAACTTTGTAAACTGTCTAGACTGAATGATATAGCTGTAATTCAGACAACACTCAGAAGAGTTTTAAACAGCTGACTATTCATTCAGAGCTTCACATTTTATTTTTTAATTTGAAAAATGAAAACAGCCACATTCTCCAATATTAAAAGGATATGCAGACTTATGCAAACAGCTATAGTTTTTCCTGAATGTTAACCTAAATTTTAGTAGCAATGTATATGTATTGAATCAGGATCTAACAAGATTTATAACATTTTGTATTAGAAAAATATCTTTAAATGCCTTTAGTCATACTGTTTTTAGTAAAGAAAAAACTGAGATCATTATCAGATTTTGTTCTCATTGTTGGGATTTTTGTTATTTGGCTGTCTTGTTTAAATGAAGGTAGAATGCAGGTAGGGACATGCTGGAACAGGTTTGGAACTCTTAGTTCCACTGAAGAGAAGTTATAATGCTACCTAATACAATACCATCTTTTACAATTATGTCAATTCAACAATTTGGGTCCAACGTGTAAACATTAATATGTATCTTACATCTTTATATACAAACAGTAAAATATTTATTCTTTCAAAGTATGTTGTAAAACCCCATCAAGCATATGTATAATTCCACAGTTAGAGGACATAAAAAAAATTCACAAAGTAATATCATACTTATAATGAAAAATATAATGGAGGGTGACAGAAAATACATACTTGCCAGTGTATATTTACACATAAATCAGTTTCTTTAGAATCTGTACATATGTCACCAACTAGTTTCATGTGAATGTAACATGGGTGTGGCAGAAGTTTAATAGGCAGGTTTTATATTAATGATTAACACTTGAATAGAAAGGAGGTGATCCAACACAAACTGCACACTCTGGCAATATCAAGAGACAAACAGTAATCTGTCAGTCAGGATGTTAGTTCAATAGAACAATACATTTTTAATAGGACATAAGTGTTTATGTAACGACGGGAAACAGAGCGGACCCAAACGCAGGATAGCATAAATCAAAATAGGGTTTAATAACTGAAAACATGAAACAGGACGCAGACTAGACAGGACAAATCACAGTAGATGCCGCCCTGCATGAAGCAACGCGGCACAGTTAAATACAAGAAGACAATGACACAATAAGGATCAGGTGTGATGACAGGGAGGAGCAGATGAAGGCGGGGCAGACACGTGACGAGAAACATAAACAGATGCACGTGGCCAGAGTCCGGGCAGAGTCCTTACAGAGCCCCCCCCAAGGTGCGGCTCCCGACGCGCCAATCCGTCCAGGCAGTCCCGACGGGCCCGGGAGGGGGGAGCAAGGCACACGGCGAGGCAGGTGGGGGGAGCAAGGCACACGGCGAGGCAGGTGGGGGGAGCAAGGCACACGGCGAGGCAGGTGGGGGGAGCAAGGCACACGGCGAGGCAGGTGGGGGGAGCAAGGCACATGTGGGGCGACGTCCTCCACAGAAACCAAAAGTGAAGCGACGCCCCCCACCGGAAAGTGCGGGGCGATGTCACAGGACACTGAAAAAACAAAACAAACCTTGGGCTGGCGACATGGTCCGCAACCAGGAAGTGAGGCGGCGCCCCCCTCGAAAAAAACAAAAGCGAGGCAGCGCCCCTCACCGAAAAAATGCGGACCCACTTCGCCAAACGCGCCAAGTCCAGGGGGGAAAAAAAAAACAAACGCGAAAAAAGTACTCCCCGTTTAGCCGGTCCAAGTAGCTGCTATCCCGCTGGGTCCTCATGTGGCGGCATCTTCTGTAACGACAGGAAACAGAGCGGACCCAAACGCAGGATAGCATAAATCAAAATAGGGTTTAATATCTGAAAACATGAAACAGGACGCAGACTAGACAGTACAAATCACAGTAGATGCCGCCCTGCACGAAGCAACGCGGCACAGTTAAATACAAGAAGACAATGACACAATAAGGATCAGGTGTGATGACAGGGAGGAGCAGACGAAGGCGGGGCAGACACGTGACGAGAAACATACACAGATGCACGTGGCCAGAGTCCGGGCAGAGTCCTTACAGTTTAGCACAAAACTATGGATAATTGAAAACATTTTTTATAATCCCACTAACTGATATTTTTCCTTGCCAAACTCATCTTTGATTGGACTCTACATTCAGTTTTCTGTGAAACTGTTTTGTGACAATGTCTATTCTTTAAAGCACTTTATAAATAAAACTGAATTTATCTGAATAATTTAAATAGGGTGGTTCAAAATATTTTCTCAGAGTGCCTATTTGCACATTCTGTGTGCATTTTGTTCGGTTTAGAAAATAAACTAAAAGTCAGGTGATGTTAAAAAGCTGCAGGGTGAGAAATCTCAGCTGTGTACATCATAAAACCTCTGCTGAATACAGAAACTCATTCACCACAGGCCACTTTGTTGTCTTTAATTTACAAAGGTAGCACAGTACACAAAGGTTGAACAATTGGTGCAGCCAGAACCTGTAAAAGACAAAACCCAACCCAGCTTCACAATGTTGCTGAAAACGGACAAGACAAATTGTTCTACAGTTCTCTTTGACATCATAATTGGTCTAAAAATAACACATTGTCCATCCAGAGTTTACACCTGCCAACCTGTGAGATGACTAGTGTTCACCTGCAGCAGCAAAAGAAAAACATATACACAAATAAATTACATTTAAGATCCAACAATCCAAAAATATTTAATACTAATACTTCAATATCCATTAATATTTGAAAACATGTATAATTATACAGAATAAACTGAAACACATTAATAAAGTGAAATTTGTTTTGGTATAGGACAAAAAACTGGTACTGTTATAGGATATAGAGTGATACTGTAAATTGTATCATGACACTATAGCCAGTAGGAGCATAAACAAGCTGCAGTTAGTCCATTTACATTTACAGCATTTGGCAGATGCCCTTATCCAGAGTGACGTACATAAGTGCTTACTGTAAATCTCTAACATTGAATACATTAATGCTGGCTCACTAGGTTACATACTTAAGAGACTGGAGCCTTAATCCAGTGCCTTAGACCGCTCGGCCATGCTACCTGCACCACCTAGCAGCTAAAGAACCTACTGTAGTTCTAAATTGAAACAGAAACTATGAACACATCACTGCTATCTTATCCTCATTGCATTGCATAACCAGTCAAATTTTGCATTGATTATAAAATTCCATTACTGATTTATAAAGCACTGAATGGTCTCACATCACTGTACCTGAGAGATCACTTGTTTTTTTATAATGCGTCATGCCTTCTTTGACCAAATGTTGCACACTATTTGGTAGTTCCTCAAGTAGTAAAGGCTACAGCAGAGGCAGAGCTTTGTCTTTCAGAGCCCCACAGTTATGGAAAAGGCTTCCAATTGGTATTCGGGACTCAGACATCGGATCAATGTCCAGGCTAAAAACACATTGGTTTATTACAGCGTTTTATGAATAGATTTATTAGGTAAAGTAGCAGATCTGGAGAATTCATGGGCATAGATTGTTTGGTGAACTGGGATATTTGGATGCTGTCACCTTACCACATTTCCACCATGAGTTCCTAGTACTGGACCTACTTCACCAATCCCGATGTCCTACCCCTGGTTGGAGTCTCGTTGCCTGGTGTGCACTCTGGGTTAGAGTGCAAGAGTGTGAGAGAGAGAAAAATATTAGGTATGATTGTAGTCATTTGATGGACAAATGTTCATTATGTGAAAAGCGCAGACTGGTGAGACTAGCTATGACAGCATAACTAAAAAGGAGTGCCAGAAAGTGACAGAGATATGAGGGCTTACTGGGACATATAGTAACCCACCACAATACAGTCTGCATGGTGACAGCATCCAGACATCCCAGTTCACCAAACTGTTTGTTTCACTTTCCAATGCGTCCTAGGTTACCAACCTCTCTTGTTTTCCTGGTATAAAGAACTATCAGATTTTCCAGCCGTAGATAAATGGTTTTAATGGAGATAGACAGTGTGGCTATGTGCAATATGCCTACAGACAGTCATTTGGCATCAGTGCCTGCAGGCAGATCGTCAGAGATGACCCTGTACGCCATATCAGCCAGCGCAATGGCTATGGCTATTGACCAAGAACAGGAAACTGAAATTGCACAGTTGGCCCTAGATTCATTGAAGCTTTGACAATCTTACACCAAGTCAATGTTTGAAACAACTCTGCTAGCAGTTCCTCCTTCTACCCACCAGAGGGAACCTTTGCCTAAATATTAAATATTTTCAGGTTATTTCCTGCCATTGAGGACTTTTAAATCAGTGATTTATGTCATACTACACAAAGTATTGTTAGTTTATTTTACTTTGAATATCTGTATGTTGTTCCTGTCATTTTGACTCAAGTTTTAACCATTGCCCTGTTCTTGGATTTACTGTTCTCTGGATTACATTTTTGCACCTCTCTTCCACTGATTGTCTATTTTCAGCTTTGCCTATACTCTGCCTATTTCTGCTAACTTTGTTCCTTGCCTGCCTTTTTGGATGTGTATGTTGTGCTTTTTCCTTCATTAAACTCCGCAAATAGATTCTAATCCCTCTGCTTCTGCTAATCTGTCAGAGTATATAACCAATTAGAAATTGATTTGAATTTCAATGTGTTGTTTTTTTTATGTAAAATATGATTGTGATTTTAGTTCTTCCCACAATAATTTCTTACTCCTCAGCTTTGTATTAAAAATAAAAATTGTTTGTCAAATATTCATCACAGCACTGTAACATAGGTTTTGTCTTGTATTCTATGTCTTTTATTGTGATATCTGTTTATTGTGGTTTGCTTCCCTTGCCCCCATTTCCTCCTGCTTTGTGTATGTGTCATGTTCTTATTGGTTTTGCACTCGTGTCATTCTGTTCCCCTTTTGATTGCTTGTTCTAAGTCATGTGTTCTTGTTCTTGTTCGTCAGTGGTTTCCCATATGTATTTAACCATGTGTGGTTTCCATGTTCTTTGTCGGTTGTTGTCCCTTTATGGCTGCTGTGGGTGTGTGTTCGTGGTTCTCATCTCATTTTGTCATTGCCTTACCCAGTATTGCATTGTGTTTTGTTCAATAAAATCTTAACCTGCATTTGGATCCTCTGCCTCTAAATTTTATACACATGATAAGCCCACTACAATCGTCTTCTTTGCATAAGGAAGTTGGGTTCGGTGCACAGGGCTAGCCATGATATGGTGCCTCTGTAACAGAGATGGATAATGGAATCCTTGGGGGCCCAACAATGGCAGGTTAACAGTGCTGATCGATAACCCAGGGCCTTAACTGTTGCACTACCACTTCCAAATATTCAGTAGGAATTGGCAGTGGTACACATCTGTGTTTGATGTATAAGGTAAACATGTACTAGATAAATTGCTCCAAATTTCTGCAAATGAGGTGGCCACTTTATAGATCTTAGATTATTTTATAGACTTAATAATTATTTTATTGCCTTTTAGTCCAGTCTTTTTTTGATAGCATTTTGAATTTTTGTAAAGCTGCTTTGTGACAATTGTCATTGTTAAATGCACTAGCATTGTTGTACAAATAAAATCTAATTGAATTTCTGAGTTTCTGGTTTTTAGAGCATCAGTCTGAAGGGCATATTCTGGAGGACTAGAGATGCAGATTTGATCTAGAAGCGCTGTTCTAGCTGGAATCAGACAAACAAAAGGATATATATGAATATACTGAAATACGTTTACAATATGGGAATACAATTACAGAGAATTATTAGAACACAATGTAGTGCATACACAAGTATGAAACACAACAGTGATAAGAATAACAAGCCTCTTACTGACACAAAGAATAAATCGATATTGATACTTTAGAAAATACATTATGAAAGAGAAAAGGTAAAAAAAAAGAACACTTACACATGATGTGTACTTTATTTTGTTATCTGGAGAGAGAATGATGAGTGGAGCCCTTGGGCAGTTTTTTTATATACCAAAAGTGGTGTGGACGAAAATAAAGGGAAGTCAATAACCAAAGACAATAAATAATAAGAACTTAAAGTGCTGAGAATGGAATATAATGGTAACTCAAATAGCTAAAATCCGAACATAATTGGAATTTTTAGACTGAAAACTCAGAGCACCTGCTAACTCTGTTAATTGCCAGAAATGTAAATGTAAACATCTGCAGGCACTGAGTGAGAATTTCAGAGCTAGATCTCATCTATGATTTGTGTGAGTAATATTGCTTTTGTCAAAGTGTTTACTGACTTAAGGAGCTTAGAAGAAGTGACCCTACACCCAGTGTCACTCTGGCTGCAACAAAGCCTTTGCTTGTATACAGGCTTGATGAACCGCTGAAGGTGTCTGGGGGATACATGAAAATTCATTGTCATTCCAACATTCCTCCTGCATCCATGTAAAGTGCAAAGCAAATCTGTCCTGTAATGGGGTTGACACAGTTTCTGTTAAAGCACATTATTGAGAGGAAAAAAGGGGGAGATTCCTGGCATTGATTAACAAATCAATTCAATTTGATCTATTTGTATAGCACTTTTAACAATTCAGTATAATAATTAATAAAATAAAAAAATGTAAAGTTTAAGATTAAGTGATATTTATCTGTAACATATATCCCTAATGAGCAAGCCAAGCCAATGGTGGCAAGGAACAATCTCCCCGAGATGAAATGAGGAAGAAACCTTCAGAGGAATCAGACATAGAAGGGAACCTAATACTCATTTGGGTGAACTAGGTAGGAAATAGTGTAAATTTAAATAATGTCCTTTCTACAACAGTTTGTAGTTTAGTGAACTACTGTGTCAACGCAAATTCTGAGTTCACCACAGACCCAACACTTATTTCTTCATGCCAACATCTCAAAATGATAAAAATAGAAAAATACCCATTTACAGACATAATATTATCAGCTTTATTATACATATTATCAGGCAAAATAAACATATTTATGCACATATGAAATTCATATGTGAATGAAATACATTCTGTTGATTATTTTCTTTATAGTATGCAGCCTACATGCAGCTTGAAATTCAATAAATAAATAAATAAATAAATAAATAATTGATTCCAATAAATTAATTAAAATAAATGATGCAAGACATTTTTTTACACATAATCTGTTTTTAAAAGAGTCCATTTCTTGTTGCATATTGGACGTTGTAGGACCGTCTTCTGCTGTAGCGCCTCCTTAAACCAGCACAGCAGCCACAGAGCAGACACTGAGAGATACAGGGAGGAAGTTAAAAAAGAAAGACAAGGGGGAGTAGAGGAGAGATTCTGATTAGATATTTATGCTTATTTTTATTGTTGTAAAATAACATCTTTAATCAAAATAAACAAATAATCTTAGTTAGGTTTTGCAACAAATTATTGACATATAAAAATAAGAATATTTATATTTCATGTCAAAGAGCATCCTAAATTTATATGGTTTACAAGCGATTTTGGTGACACTTACACAGAGTAGAATCCAGCAGGGTATGAGAATAATGACTATACTGCAGGGGATAATGATGCCCAGGATCCATGCAGAATTTCCAACAGTGGTGATGTTCTGTGCTTGGACTGTGGGCCTTAGGACTACATGTACAGGGGGGTCTGTTTGAGCAGCAGGAGTAGTGAGGGTTGACAGACCGCTAATGTTGAATACTGCATCTAGAAATCCACTTGGTGTCCACTTGGTGTCACCTTCCACAAAGACGTATTCTGAATTAGCCACAATTTCTGTACCATTAAATCTGGAGGAAAAGAAAAATATAAATTGAGTGTATTTCCTACCCTTAAAGAACATATGACAGTTAATCATTTCATTGTAGAGCCCAAGAATGTGTTTTTAAAGGCAGGTCTTTGGAAATAATTGTCCCTAATTTTATGTTGGTCTCAAATATGTATATATATCAAATGCATTGTCATTGTCATTGTCAAATGGTGCCGCAACATGTCAAGTCTTCACCTGGAGATAGACATCAACTTGTTCACTTAGGAAGGCTGTAGTTATTCAGCAATATATCAGGTGCTTAGGGTTCCTTGAACTGTGCTCTGTTAGTTAAATGGGCTAACTTTATATTTTTAATAGGCTGAGAAACAATCTCAAGTACTATATTTTTTTTTCTGTTTGTATTGTGTAAGAACATTCTATTATCCTGTTATTTTTATTTGTTTTTGTAGTAAAAAATAAAAAGTGAATTATTATGACCTCAGCCAAGAAATACAAAGCTTAAGCCCAGTCCAGCTTGTTTGCTGTTCACCTGACTAATTGTCTTCTACATTTTTGAGTTTGCCTGTAATTTAACACTAAATCTATAGTTGTATCCAACATGTCTCTGAATCTTTCTATAATATTAAGGCAGTTCATATTTTAAATCAATTATTTCTATTAATACTATCCTGGTGCTTGCATTCTAAGAAGAAGCAGCTTTTATGTATCATGTACAGTACATATGAACAGGGTCAGCCAGTATACAGCATCCCTGGAACAGTCTGAGGTAACGGTTGCAGCTTGGTAGGACTGGGGCTTGAATCTATAATCTTCCATCAGGAACCCATTGCCTTACCAATTGCTCTAATCGGTGACCATCTGCACATGATCTTGATTCATTTCACCATTCATCAACCAATGATGAAAAATTGGCTCATATTACTCAATCTTTCAAAACCTTCCAGTTTACTATAATGGCTCCAGCACAGAGATATTTCTTCAAAATGACAACTTGTATTTTATTCCTTAAAGATAATGTTTGAATTTTGAATCAGTTTTGTGAAGCAGCACTCAAGATGAGATGTAAAATTAAGACACTTACGTGTAGTTTGCTTGTGGGAAGACAAATACAGGAGCATTTTTGACATTCAGAATATTGTTCAACTAAAAAAAGGGATAAAAAAGTGGTCTTAGTATTTTATTTATTTATTTATTTATTTATTTATTTATTTATTTATTTTAGAGTGTAAAATAATTTGGGACAAAGAGCAGTTGCTAACACATACCAAGCTGTTGATGGTGTTTTGGATTAAAGAATATGTTCCATTCCTCAGCTGCATGTCCTTGGAGATTGTCACATTGCTGATTTGGAATCCAAAGCTTATAATGTATGAGTTGTTGTCAATTTCTGAAAGGTAGATAATGAACAGAATTATATTCAACACATTACAGTTAATATATTTTAATTCTAATTTAGGGAGATTAATAAACTAGACTCACTCTGATAGGTGACATCCTGTATGCTCACAGGATCACTCAGTTTTTGTGTTACAAGATCTCGTGCTCTTCTGATCTTTGCATCCAGCTGAGCATTAGCAGCATTGAGAACATCAGCCTCACTAGGTACTTTGGTCAAATTCTTAAAAACTAGACGAATATATATCAGAACATTCCCCAATCTGAAATAGGAAAGCAAATATTACTTGTAAAGTACATGAAGAAAAAGTAGAACATAAAGCTCAGTTATTCATTAAGTAAATAAGAGCTGATGAAAACTAGAAGGTTGAGAATAGAATAACAACGTTGTTCTAACATTTTGTTAGAACAACTACCTTTTGAAATTATATTTCAGGGCACTTACACAGGTGAAATATCATTCAGGAAAGATGCTGGTGTTTTAGTGTCTCCAACTTGGCAGTTGTATAACATGTCTCCTATAACCTGGGTTCCTGAAATCCTGTTACCAGTAGAAATATATTCAAACATCATAATTTGGTTTACATTTCAAAATACAGAAAGTATTTTCTGTATAGAACACCACTGTGAACTCACGTGAAGAAAGAACTCTGTGGTTTGAATGGTTCTGCACCAGCTTTATTTAGAAGTGTGTTTAACTGGATAAGGAAAGATAATATATCAGTATGAATGTGAGACATTAAATCATTTCACTAATACGCAATGTGCTTAATTATATTGTATTAAAATGAAATTTTAACACAAGAATTTAACAGTTGATACATTTAACTCTCATACTGTAGTAGAAAACGGGGTCTTTCCACACATAAGAAGGGTACGAAGCCATGGCACATAACTCTAACCCTAAACCTAACCCTCCTGGTGCTACCCCAGGGTACAGATCTGTGCAAGGAAGAGGAGCAGGCATGGAATCCACTGCTCCCGAAAGCACCAGAGGTGGGAGGGCAGGAAGTAGGGGAAGCCTTCCTGAAAAGGACCTTCCTATGAAGCCTCGAGCATCAGGATAACTTCTTAGTATGCCTGGCCGAAATGACAGCCCTATGGTCTCCTCTCGCCTGACGGGTCTGCCACCAAATTCCTGCTGTAAAAGCCGGAGTCCCGATCTGGGAGGGGAACATGTTCTTTGCCCCTTTTCTCAAAAATGAGAGAAGTTTCTCTTTGAGGAACAAGGTTTGGTCTGGGTCAACAACAGTGGGCAGCACAACCTGAAGGGAGGATTACAGGATTTTGACTGGATTCTGTAGTGTTTTACCACGTTATCCATAACCCACTGTGACACACCCAGCAGAAGCTTCCATGCTGAGAGAGGTGTTAGCCTCTTGCGGTGCTTGCCTTGCCTACAGCCCTGAAAACCACATGAGGTGGTGGGGTAGACAGCATTGGAGATGGCCCTTAAAAGGCATCCTTGGAAACCCTCCGGCATTAGGATTCCTTCTGACCACAGATGAGCTCCTTTAGCAGGTCAGCTTGGTAAGCCTGTAAATCTGTGATTGTGTGCAGCATCATATCAGGTTATCCTACAAGATTGTAGCCCTTTCCTAAACGAACGATAATCGAACACCAGAGAATTGTGTAGCAATTTGACTGCTTCTTACTCCTCATTGCCTACATAGAGCACTACAATGCCTAAATCGAGTCCTTGAATAAAGAAAATACTTATAACTCCATATTTGATTAAGGAGAAATCGACCAAGCTAGCTCCGAAAGTAAAAGCAGAGGAATAAAAGCCAGGTGCTTGGTTGGATTACAGACAAACACGTGCGGATTGAGCATAGCAACAACACGCGATAATAGTTCTTTGTTCAAGTTGGGAGAAATTGCAAAGTCTGCTACCGGGATCACATGGAAACACAATGAAGCTGGAGTAATGTGACGGAAAATGCCATTATATGGACTTGCGCATAATCACTTCATCACGTATCCTTCCTAAAATTGGCGTGTGCACCCACAGAGCTTCAGACACAACTTCCTCAAAGTAGCATTCCCATAGTGTCAGCCGTGAGACAGCGTCAAGTTCCCTCAAAAAGGAACTGATGATTAAATGATATTCCAAAAAACATCAAGAACACCTGTAGAATGTCATTAAGCACATAGTAATGTACACTCACAGCATTGTTGATGATGCTCTCCACGGTGTTATAGGTATCATTCCATAATTCAGGGTTCTGTGACATGCTGATGTTACTGATCTGGAATGTGAATTTTACTGCATAGCAGGTGTCTGAAGTTTCTGTGGAACAAATCAGATGACCTTGAAATGCTGATAAAGAAGTCATAGAGATGAAAGAATAATTTGTGTAGTACGTATTTGTGTTATCAATAAAACAAACATACTCTCATAGGTGAAGTTCAGCACTTTTACAGAGTCAGTGAAGTTTGTAAGTCGAGCACTCAGAAGAGTCTGGATTACACTGAGGACCAAACTCTCACTGGGAACAGGAGAGGAGGAATTGAAGAACATCGTGGTCTGAACCACAGCTGAACCAGATCTGATGAAATAAAGCATTATGGTGATTATTTTTTACAGTCAGACTGCTGATTTAATTCTCTGTTAAATTCAAATGTTCGTAAGAATGTTATTAATTATAGATAAATGAACAGACTTCACATACAGAAGGTAAGAACACACTGACTGAATGCAAACTTCTTAAATTAACATCAGGACACTTACGTAGGTGTGCTTTGTGCTTTAAGCTCATTCAGGAAAGATGCTGGTGTTATAGTGTCTCCATCTTTGAAGTGGTATGTCATGTCACCATTAACCTGGTTTCCTGAACTCCTGTTAGCAGTAGAAGACAAAAGTCACAATCCAATTGACTGTACAATATGAATTAACACACTATTCTGTGAGAGTGGAAAGAACACTGCTGTGATCTTACGTGAACAGAGAGCTCTGGGGTTTGAAGGGTTTGGTAGCAGGTTCATTTAGAAGTGTATTTAACTGCAGAAATAAAAATAATTAATCAGTTTTTATGTTTGACCAAAGAACATTCCTTTGTATTGTTTCTGTAACCAGTTATTGTTTTAGATGATTTTTTTTATTCCTGTTTGTTTTCAACTGAATATACAGACATGATCTATCCATCCCTTCATTCCCTAAACTGCTTGATCCAGCATCAAAGTGAGCAGAGAGGCCAACACCTCCCTGTCTCTATCAACATCATACATTTTAAACAAAGAAAGGTTAGAGTCACTACCTGTACTTCTCCCACTGACCACAGGAGTCACTGTCACCTGAGTTCAGAACTGCTTTGCATCCCTGAGGGAATTCACTTCATTTATGTCCCAACTTATGGAATATTTTTGATGTCTGCCATTGCAAAGTCTTTCTACTATTTCTGTGAGACATATCTGACGTTTTTAATTTCCCCCATTGCAATCCACTATTCGATTATTGTTTATGATCCTGTTACAGATTTCTGCACAGTTTTAACTATTGTATCTACATTTTGCTGTGCTTTGACCTTTCCCTGATTTACCCCACTGTGGGTCTGTACTTCCTCAGATAACCCTGGGTTGATCTGTTGACTTTTAGATTAACTATTAAATTGTTTTTATTAATCTGTGCAACTGGATCCAATGTCATATCTGGATATTTGTGAGAATATCATTAAGCACAGAGTGATGCACACTCACAGCATTGTTGATGATGCTCTCCACTGGGTTGTAGGTATCATTCCATAATTCAGGGTTCTTTGACATGCTGATGTTACTGATCTGGAATGTGAATTTTACTGCATAGCAGGTGTCTGAAGTTTCTGTGGAACAAATCAGATGACCTTGAAATGCTGATAAAGAAGGCATAGAGATGAAAGAATAATATACGTGTAGTATGTATTTGTGTTATCAATAAAACAAACATACTCTCATAGGTGAAGTTCGGCACTTTTACAGAGTCAGTGAGGTTTGTGAGTCGATCACTCAGAAGAGTCTGGATTACACTGAGGACCAAACTCTCACTGGGAACAGGAGAGGAGGAATTGAAGAACATCGTGGTCTGAACCACAGCTGAACCAGATCTGAGGAAATAAAGCATTATGGTGATTATTTTTTACAGTCAGACTGCTGATTTAATTCTCTGTTAAATTCAAATGGTCGTAAGAATATTATTAATTATATATTAATGAACAGACTTCACATACAGAGGGTAAGAACACACTGACTGAATGCAAACTTCTTAAATTAACATCAGGACACTTACATAGGTGTGCTTTGTGCTTTAAGCTCATTCAGGAAAGATGCTGGTGTTGTAGTGTCTCCATCTTTGAAGTGGTATGTCATGTCACCATTAACCTGGTTTCCTGAACTCCTGTTAGCAGTAGAAGACAAAAGTCACAATCCAATTGACTGTACAATACGAATTAACACACTGTTCTGTGAGAGTGGAAAGAACACTGCTGTGATCTTACGTGAAGACAGAGCTCTGGGGTTTGAACGGTTCGGCAGCAGGTTCATTTAGAAGTGTGTTTAACTGTAGAAAGAAAAATAATTAATCAGTTTTTATGATTGACAAAAGAACATTCCTTTGTATTGTTTCTGTAACCAGTTATTTTTTTTAGATGATTTTTTTATTCCTGTTTGTTTTCAACTGAATATACAGATATGATCTATCCATCCCTTCATTCCCTAAACTGCTTGATCCAACACCAGAGTGAGCAGAGAGGCCAACACCTCCCTGTCTCTATCAACATCATACATTTTAAACAAAGAAAGGTTAGAGTCACTACCTGTACTTCTCCCACTGACCACAGGAACAAATCATCCCTGAGGGAATTCACTTCATTTATATCCCAACTTATGGAATATTTTTGATGTTTGCCATTGCAAAGTCTTTCTACTATTTCTGTGAGACATATCTGACGCTTTTAATTTCCCCCATTGCAATCCACTATTCGATTATTGTTTATGATCCTGTTGCAGATTTCTGCACAGTTTAAACTATTGTATCTACATTTTGCTGTGTTTTGACCTTTCCCTGATTTACCCCACTGTGGGTCTGTACTTCCTCAGATAACCCTGGGTTGATCTGTTGACTTTTAGATTAACTATTAAATTGTTTTTATTAATCTGTGCAACTGGATCCAATGTCATATCTGGATATTTGTGAGAATTAAGCACAGAGTGATGCACACTCACAGCATTGTTGATGATGCTCTCCACTGGGTTGTAGGTATCATTCCATAATTCAGGGTTCTGTGACATGCTGATGTTACTGATCTGGAATGTGAATTTTACTGCATAGCAGGTGTCTGAAGTTTCTGTGGAACAAATCAGATGACCTTGAAATGCTGATAAAGAAGTCATAGAGATGAAAGAATAATTTGTGTAGTACGTAATTGTGTTATCAATAAAACAAACATACTCTCATAGGTGAAGTTCGGCACTTTTACAGAGTCAGTGAGGTTTGTGAGTCGAGCACTCAGAAGAGTCTGGATTACACTGAGGACCAAACTCTCACTGGGAACAGGAGAGGAGGAATTGAAGAACATCGTGGTCTGAACCACAGCTGAACCAGATCTGAGGAAATAAAGCATTATGGTGATTATTTTTTACAGTCAGACTGCTGATTTAATTCTCTGTTAAATTCAAATGGTCGTAAGAATATTATTAATTATATATAAATGAACAGACTTCACATACAGAGGGTAAGAACACACTGACTGAATGCAAACTTCTTAAATTAACATCAGGACACTTACATAGGTGTGCTTTGTGCTTTAAGCTCATTCAGGAAAGATGCTGGTGTTTTAGTGTCTCCATCTTTGAAGTGGTATGTCATGTCACCATTAACCTGGTTTCCTGAACTCCTGTTAGCAGTAGAAGACAAAAGTCACAATGCAATTGACTGTACAATACGAATTAAAACACTGTTCTGTGAGAGTGGAAAGAACACTGCTGTGATCTTACGTGAAGACAGAGCTCTGGGGTTTGAACGGTTCGGCAGCAGGTTCATTTAGAAGTGTGTTTAACTGTAGAAAGAAAAATAATTAATCAGTTTTTATGATTGACAAAAGAACATTCCTTTGTATTGTTTCTGTAACCAGTTATTTTTTTAGATGATTTTTTTATTCCTGTTTGTTTTCAACTGAATATACAGATATGATCTATCCATCCCTTCATTCCCTAAACTGCTTGATCCAACACCAGAGTGAGCAGAGAGGCCAACACCTCCCTGTCTCTATCAACATCATACATTTTAAACAAAGAAAGGTTAGAGTCATTACCTGTACTTCTCCCACTGACCACAGGAACAAATCATCCCTGAGGGAATTCACTTCATTTATATCCCAACTTATGGAATATTTTTGATGTTTGCCATTGCAAAGTCTTTCTACTATTTCTGTGAGACATATCTGACGCTTTTAATTTCCCCCATTGCAAATCACTATTCGATTATTGTTTATGATCCTGTTGCAGATTTCTGCACAGTTTAAACTATTGTATCTACATTTTGCTGTGTTTTGACCTTTCCCTGATTTACCCCACTGTGGGTCTGTACTTCCTCAGATAACCCTGGGTTGATCTGTTGACTTTTAGATTAACTATTAAATTGTTTTTATTAATCTGTGCAACTGGATCCAATGTCATATCTGGATATTTGTGAGAATTAAGCACAGAGTGATGCACACTCACAGCATTGTTGATGATGCTCTCCACTGGGTTGTAGGTATCATTCCATAATTCAGGGTTCTGTGACATGCTGATGTTACTGATCTGGAATGTGAATTTTACTGCATAGCAGGTGTCTGAAGTTTCTGTGGAACAAATCAGATGACCTTGAAATGCTGATAAAGAAGTCATAGAGATGAAAGAATAATTTGTGTAGTACGTAATTGTGTTATCAATAAAACAAACATACTCTCATAGGTGAAGTTCGGCACTTTTACAGAGTCAGTGAGGTTTGTGAGTCGAGCACTCAGAAGAGTCTGGATTACACTGAGGACCAAACTCTCACTGGGAACAGGAGAGGAGGAATTGAAGAACATCGTGGTCTGAACCACAGCTGAACCAGATCTGAGGAAATAAAGCATTATGGTGATTATTTTTTACAGTCAGACTGCTGATTTAATTCTCTGTTAAATTCAAATGGTCGTAAGAATATTATTAATTATATATAAATGAACAGACTTCACATACAGAGGGTAAGAACACACTGACTGAACGCAAACTTCTTAAATTAACATCAGGACACTTACATAGGTGTGCTTTGTGCTTTAAGCTCATTCAGAAAAGATGCTGGTGTTTTAGTGTCTCCATCTTTGAAGTGGTATGTCATGTCACCATTAACCTGGTTTCCTGAACTCCTGTTAGCAGTAGAAGACAAAAGTCACAATGCAATTGACTGTACAATACGAATTAAAACACTGTTCTGTGAGAGTGGAAAGAACACTGCTGTGATCTTACGTGAAGACAGAGCTCTGGGGTTTGAACGGTTCGGCAGCAGGTTCATTTAGAAGTGTGTTTAACTGTAGAAAGAAAAATAATTAATCAGTTTTTATGATTGACAAAAGAACATTCCTTTGTATTGTTTCTGTAACCAGTTATTTTTTTTAGATGATTTTTTTATTCCTGTTTGTTTTCAACTGAATATACAGATATGATCTATCCATCCCTTCATTCCCTAAACTGCTTGATCCAACACCAGAGTGAGCAGAGAGGCCAACACCTCCCTGTCTCTATCAACATCATACATTTTAAACAAAGAAAGGTTAGAGTCACTACCTGTACTTCTCCCACTGACCACAGGAGTCACTGTCACCTGAGTTCAGAACTGCTTTGCATCCCTGAGGGAATTCACTTCATTTATGTCCCAACTTATGGAATATTTTTGATGTTTGCCATTGCAAAGTCTTTCTACTATTTCTGTGAGACATATCTGACGCTTTTAATTTCCCCCATTGCAATCCACTATTCGATTATTGTTTATGATCCTGTTGCAGATTTCTGCACAGTTTTAACTATTGTATCTACATTTTGCTGTGTTTTGACCTTTCCCTGATTTACCCCACTGTGGGTCTGTACTTCCTCAGATAACCCTGGGTTGATCTGTTGACTTTTAGATTAACTATTAAATTGTTTTTATTAATCTGTGCAACTGGATCCAATGTCATATCTGGATATTTGTGAGAATATCATTAAGCACAGAGTGATGCACACTCACAGCATTGTTGATGATGCTCTCCACTGGGTTGTAGGTATCATTCCATAATTCAGGGTTCTGTGACATGCTGATGTTACTGATCTGGAATGTGAATTTTACTGCATAGCAGGTGTCTGAAGTTTCTGTGGAACAAATCAGATGACCTTGAAATGCTGATAAAGAAGTCATAGAGATGAAAGAATAATTTGTGTAGTACGTAATTGTGTTATCAATAAAACAAACATACTCTCATAGGTGAAGTTCGGCACTTTTACAGAGTCAGTGAGGTTTGTGAGTCGAGCACTCAGAAGAGTCTGGATTACACTGAGGACCAAACTCTCACTGGGAACAGGAGAGGAGGAATTGAAGAACATCGTGGTCTGAACCACAGCTGAACCAGATCTGAGGAAATAAAGCATTATGGTGATTATTTTTTACAGTCAGACTGCTGATTTAATTCTCTGTTAAATTCAAATGGTCGTAAGAATATTATTAATTATATATAAATGAACAGACTTCACATACAGAGGGTAAGAACACACTGACTGAATGCAAACTTCTTAAATTAACATCAGGACACTTACATAGGTGTGCTTTGTGCTTTAAGCTCATTCAGGAAAGATGCTGGTGTTTTAGTGTCTCCATCTTTGAAGTGGTATGTCATGTCACCATTAACCTGGTTTCCTGAACTCCTGTTAGCAGTAGAAGACAAAAGTCACAATGCAATTGACTGTACAATACGAATTAAAACACTGTTCTGTGAGAGTGGAAAGAACACTGCTGTGATCTTACGTGAAGACAGAGCTCTGGGGTTTGAACGGTTCGGCAGCAGGTTCATTTAGAAGTGTGTTTAACTGTAGAAAGAAAAATAATTAATCAGTTTTTATGATTGACAAAAGAACATTCCTTTGTATTGTTTCTGTAACCAGTTATTTTTTAGATGATTTTTTTATTCCTGTTTGTTTTCAACTGAATATACAGATATGATCTATCCATCCCTTCATTCCCTAAACTGCTTGATCCAACACCAGAGTGAGCAGAGAGGCCAACACCTCCCTGTCTCTATCAACATCATACATTTTAAACAAAGAAAGGTTAGAGTCACTACCTGTACTTCTCCCACTGACCACAGGAGTCACTGTCACCTGAGTTCAGAACTGCTTTGCATCCCTGAGGGAATTCACTTCATTTATGTCCCAACTTATGGAATATTTTTGATGTTTGCCATTGCAAAGTCTTTCTACTATTTCTGTGAGACATATCTGACGCTTTTAATTTCCCCCATTGCAATCCACTATTCGATTATTGTTTATGATCCTGTTGCAGATTTCTGCACAGTTTTAACTATTGTATCTACATTTTGCTGTGTTTTGACCTTTCCCTGATTTACCCCACTGTGGGTCTGTACTTCCTCAGATAACCCTGGGTTGATCTGTTGACTTTTAGATTAACTATTAAATTGTTTTTATTAATCTGTGCAACTGGATCCAATGTCATATCTGGATATTTGTGAGAATATCATTAAGCACAGAGTGATGCACACTCACAGCATTGTTGATGATGCTCTCCACTGGGTTGTAGGTATCATTCCATAATTCAGGGTTCTGTGACATGCTGATGTTACTGATCTGGAATGTGAATTTTACTGCATAGCAGGTGTCTGAAGTTTCTGTGGAACAAATCAGATGACCTTGAAATGCTGATAAAGAAGTCATAGAGATGAAAGAATAATTTGTGTAGTACGTAATTGTGTTATCAATAAAACAAACATACTCTCATAGGTGAAGTTCGGCACTTTTACAGAGTCAGTGAGGTTTGTGAGTCGAGCACTCAGAAGAGTCTGGATTACACTGAGGACCAAACTCTCACTGGGAACAGGAGAGGAGGAATTGAAGAACATCGTGGTCTGAACCACAGCTGAACCAGATCTGAGGAAATAAAGCATTATGGTGATTATTTTTTACAGTCAGACTGCTGATTTAATTCTCTGTTAAATTCAAATGGTCGTAAGAATATTATTAATTATATATAAATGAACAGACTTCACATACAGAGGGTAAGAACACACTGACTGAATGCAAACTTCTTAAATTAACATCAGGACACTTACATAGGTGTGCTTTGTGCTTTAAGCTCATTCAGGAAAGATGCTGGTGTTTTAGTGTCTCCATCTTTGAAGTGGTATGTCATGTCACCATTAACCTGGTTTCCTGAACTCCTGTTAGCAGTAGAAGACAAAAGTCACAATGCAATTGACTGTACAATACGAATTAAAACACTGTTCTGTGAGAGTGGAAAGAACACTGCTGTGATCTTACGTGAAGACAGAGCTCTGGGGTTTGAACGGTTCGGCAGCAGGTTCATTTAGAAGTGTGTTTAACTGTAGAAAGAAAAATAATGAATCAGTTTTTATGATTGACAAAAGAACATTCCTTTGTATTGTTTCTGTAACCAGTTATTTTTTTTAGATGATTTTTTTATTCCTGTTTGTTTTCAACTGAATATACAGATATGATCTATCCATCCCTTCATTCCCTAAACTGCTTGATCCAACACCAGAGTGAGCAGAGAGGCCAACACCTCCCTGTCTCTATCAACATCATACATTTTAAACAAAGAAAGGTTAGAGTCACTACCTGTACTTCTCCCACTGACCACAGGAGTCACTGTTACCTGAGTTCAGAACTGCTTTGCATCCCTGAGGGAATTCACTTCATTTATGTCCCAACTTATGGAATATTTTTGATGTTTGCCATTGCAAAGTCTTTCTACTATTTCTGTGAGACATATCTGACGCTTTTAATTTCCCCCATTGCAATCCACTATTCGATTATTGTTTATGATCCTGTTGCAGATTTCTGCACAGTTTTAACTATTGTATCTACATTTTGCTGTGTTTTGACCTTTCCCTGATTTACCCCACTGTGGGTCTGTACTTCCTCAGATAACCCTGGGTTGATCTGTTGACTTTTAGATTAACTATTAAATTGTTTTTATTAATCTGTGCAACTGGATCCAATGTCATATCTGGATATTTGTGAGAATTAAGCACAGAGTGATGCACACTCACAGCATTGTTGATGATGCTCTCCACTGGGTTGTAGGTATCATTCCATAATTCAGGGTTCTGTGACATGCTGATGTTACTGATCTGGAATGTGAATTTTACTGCATAGCAGGTGTCTGAAGTTTCTGTGGAACAAATCAGATGACCTTGAAATGCTGATAAAGAAGTCATAGAGATGAAAGAATAATTTGTGTAGTACGTAATTGTGTTATCAATAAAACAAACATACTCTCATAGGTGAAGTTCGGCACTTTTACAGAGTCAGTGAGGTTTGTGAGTCGAGCACTCAGAAGAGTCTGGATTACACTGAGGACCAAACTCTCACTGGGAACAGGAGAGGAGGAATTGAAGAACATCGTGGTCTGAACCACAGCTGAACCAGATCTGAGGAAATAAAGCATTATGGTGATTATTTTTTACAGTCAGACTGCTGATTTAATTCTCTGTTAAATTCAAATGGTCGTAAGAATATTATTAATTATATATAAATGAACAGACTTCACATACAGAGGGTAAGAACACACTGACTGAACGCAAACTTCTTAAATTAACATCAGGACACTTACATAGGTGTGCTTTGTGCTTTAAGCTCATTCAGGAAAGATGCTGGTGTTTTAGTGTCTCCATCTTTGAAGTGGTATGTCATGTCACCATTAACCTGGTTTCCTGAACTCCTGTTAGCAGTAGAAGACAAAAGTCACAATGCAATTGACTGTACAATACGAATTAAAACACTGTTCTGTGAGAGTGGAAAGAACACTGCTGTGATCTTACGTGAAGACAGAGCTCTGGGGTTTGAACGGTTCGGCAGCAGGTTCATTTAGAAGTGTGTTTAACTGTAGAAAGAAAAATAATTAATCAGTTTTTATGATTGACAAAAGAACATTCCTTTGTATTGTTTCTGTAACCAGTTATTTTTTTAGATGATTTTTTTATTCCTGTTTGTTTTCAACTGAATATACAGATATGATCTATCCATCCCTTCATTCCCTAAACTGCTTGATCCAACACCAGAGTGAGCAGAGAGGCCAACACCTCCCTGTCTCTATCAACATCATACATTTTAAACAAAGAAAGGTTAGAGTCACTACCTGTACTTCTCCCACTGACCACAGGAGTCACTGTCACCTGAGTTCAGAACTGCTTTGCATCCCTGAGGGAATTCACTTCATTTATGTCCCAACTTATGGAATATTTTTGATGTTTGCCATTGCAAAGTCTTTCTACTATTTCTGTGAGACATATCTGACGCTTTTAATTTCCCCCATTGCAATCCACTATTCGATTATTGTTTATGATCCTGTTGCAGATTTCTGCACAGTTTTAACTATTGTATCTACATTTTGCTGTGTTTTGACCTTTCCCTGATTTACCCCACTGTGGGTCTGTACTTCCTCAGATAACCCTGGGTTGATCTGTTGACTTTTAGATTAACTATTAAATTGTTTTTATTAATCTGTGCAACTGGATCCAATGTCATATCTGGATATTTGTGAGAATATCATTAAGCACAGAGTGATGCACACTCACAGCATTGTTGATGATGCTCTCCACTGGGTTGTAGGTATCATTCCATAATTCAGGGTTCTGTGACATGCTGATGTTACTGATCTGGAATGTGAATTTTACTGCATAGCAGGTGTCTGAAGTTTCTGTGGAACAAATCAGATGACCTTGAAATGCTGATAAAGAAGTCATAGAGATGAAAGAATAATTTGTGTAGTACGTAATTGTGTTATCAATAAAACAAACATACTCTCATAGGTGAAGTTCGGCACTTTTACAGAGTCAGTGAGGTTTGTGAGTCGAGCACTCAGAAGAGTCTGGATTACACTGAGGACCAAACTCTCACTGGGAACAGGAGAGGAGGAATTGAAGAACATCGTGGTCTGAACCACAGCTGAACCAGATCTGAGGAAATAAAGCATTATGGTGATTATTTTTTACAGTCAGACTGCTGATTTAATTCTCTGTTAAATTCAAATGGTCGTAAGAATATTATTAATTATATATAAATGAACAGACTTCACATACAGAGGGTAAGAACACACTGACTGAATGCAAACTTCTTAAATTAACATCAGGACACTTACATAGGTGTGCTTTGTGCTTTAAGCTCATTCAGGAAAGATGCTGGTGTTTTAGTGTCTCCATCTTTGAAGTGGTATGTCATGTCACCATTAACCTGGTTTCCTGAACTCCTGTTAGCAGTAGAAGACAAAAGTCACAATGCAATTGACTGTACAATACGAATTAAAACACTGTTCTGTGAGAGTGGAAAGAACACTGCTGTGATCTTACGTGAAGACAGAGCTCTGGGGTTTGAACGGTTCGGCAGCAGGTTCATTTAGAAGTGTGTTTAACTGTAGAAAGAAAAATAATTAATCAGTTTTTATGATTGACAAAAGAACATTCCTTTGTATTGTTTCTGTAACCAGTTATTTTTTTTAGATGATTTTTTTATTCCTGTTTGTTTTCAACTGAATATACAGATATGATCTATCCATCCCTTCATTCCCTAAACTGCTTGATCCAACACCAGAGTGAGCAGAGAGGCCAACACCTCCCTGTCTCTATCAACATCATACATTTTAAACAAAGAAAGGTTAGAGTCACTACCTGTACTTCTCCCACTGACCACAGGAGTCACTGTTACCTGAGTTCAGAACTGCTTTGCATCCCTGAGGGAATTCACTTCATTTATGTCCCAACTTATGGAATATTTTTGATGTTTGCCATTGCAAAGTCTTTCTACTATTTCTGTGAGACATATCTGACGCTTTTAATTTCCCCCATTGCAATCCACTATTCGATTATTGTTTATGATCCTGTTGCAGATTTCTGCACAGTTTAAACTATTGTATCTACATTTTGCTGTGTTTTGACCTTTCCCTGATTTACCCCACTGTGGGTCTGTACTTCCTCAGATAACCCTGGGTTGATCTGTTGACTTTTAGATTAACTATTAAATTGTTTTTATTAATCTGTGCAACTGGATCCAATGTCATATCTGGATATTTGTGAGAATTAAGCACAGAGTGATGCACACTCACAGCATTGTTGATGATGCTCTCCACTGGGTTGTAGGTATCATTCCATAATTCAGGGTTCTGTGACATGCTGATGTTACTGATCTGGAATGTGAATTTTACTGCATAGCAGGTGTCTGAAGTTTCTGTGGAACAAATCAGATGACCTTGAAATGCTGATAAAGAAGTCATAGAGATGAAAGAATAATTTGTGTAGTACGTAATTGTGTTATCAATAAAACAAACATACTCTCATAGGTGAAGTTCGGCACTTTTACAGAGTCAGTGAGGTTTGTGAGTCGAGCACTCAGAAGAGTCTGGATTACACTGAGGACCAAACTCTCACTGGGAACAGGAGAGGAGGAATTGAAGAACATCGTGGTCTGAACCACAGCTGAACCAGATCTGAGGAAATAAAGCATTATGGTGATTATTTTTTACAGTCAGACTGCTGATTTAATTCTCTGTTAAATTCAAATGGTCGTAAGAATATTATTAATTATATATAAATGAACAGACTTCACATACAGAGGGTAAGAACACACTGACTGAACGCAAACTTCTTAAATTAACATCAGGACACTTACATAGGTGTGCTTTGTGCTTTAAGCTCATTCAGGAAAGATGCTGGTGTTTTAGTGTCTCCATCTTTGAAGTGGTATGTCATGTCACCATTAACCTGGTTTCCTGAACTCCTGTTAGCAGTAGAAGACAAAAGTCACAATGCAATTGACTGTACAATACGAATTAAAACACTGTTCTGTGAGAGTGGAAAGAACACTGCTGTGATCTTACGTGAAGACAGAGCTCTGGGGTTTGAACGGTTCGGCAGCAGGTTCATTTAGAAGTGTGTTTAACTGTAGAAAGAAAAATAATTAATCAGTTTTTATGATTGACAAAAGAACATTCCTTTGTATTGTTTCTGTAACCAGTTATTTTTTTTAGATGATTTTTTTATTCCTGTTTGTTTTCAACTGAATATACAGATATGATCTATCCATCCCTTCATTCCCTAAACTGCTTGATCCAACACCAGAGTGAGCAGAGAGGCCAACACCTCCCTGTCTCTATCAACATCATACATTTTAAACAAAGAAAGGTTAGAGTCACTACCTGTACTTCTCCCACTGACCACAGGAGTCACTGTCACCTGAGTTCAGAACTGCTTTGCATCCCTGAGGGAATTCACTTCATTTATGTCCCAACTTATGGAATATTTTTGATGTTTGCCATTGCAAAGTCTTTCTACTATTTCTGTGAGACATATCTGACGCTTTTAATTTCCCCCATTGCAATCCACTATTCGATTATTGTTTATGATCCTGTTGCAGATTTCTGCACAGTTTTAACTATTGTATCTACATTTTGCTGTGTTTTGACCTTTCCCTGATTTACCCCACTGTGGGTCTGTACTTCCTCAGATAACCCTGGGTTGATCTGTTGACTTTTAGATTAACTATTAAATTGTTTTTATTAATCTGTGCAACTGGATCCAATGTCATATCTGGATATTTGTGAGAATATCATTAAGCACAGAGTGATGCACACTCACAGCATTGTTGATGATGCTCTCCACTGGGTTGTAGGTATCATTCCATAATTCAGGGTTCTGTGACATGCTGATGTTACTGATCTGGAATGTGAATTTTACTGCATAGCAGGTGTCTGAAGTTTCTGTGGAACAAATCAGATGACCTTGAAATGCTGATAAAGAAGTCATAGAGATGAAAGAATAATTTGTGTAGTACGTAATTGTGTTATCAATAAAACAAACATACTCTCATAGGTGAAGTTCGGCACTTTTACAGAGTCAGTGAGGTTTGTGAGTCGAGCACTCAGAAGAGTCTGGATTACACTGAGGACCAAACTCTCACTGGGAACAGGAGAGGAGGAATTGAAGAACATCGTGGTCTGAACCACAGCTGAACCAGATCTGAGGAAATAAAGCATTATGGTGATTATTTTTTACAGTCAGACTGCTGATTTAATTCTCTGTTAAATTCAAATGGTCGTAAGAATATTATTAATTATATATAAATGAACAGACTTCACATACAGAGGGTAAGAACACACTGACTGAATGCAAACTTCTTAAATTAACATCAGGACACTTACATAGGTGTGCTTTGTGCTTTAAGCTCATTCAGGAAAGATGCTGGTGTTTTAGTGTCTCCATCTTTGAAGTGGTATGTCATGTCACCATTAACCTGGTTTCCTGAACTCCTGTTAGCAGTAGAAGACAAAAGTCACAATGCAATTGACTGTACAATACGAATTAAAACACTGTTCTGTGAGAGTGGAAAGAACACTGCTGTGATCTTACGTGAAGACAGAGCTCTGGGGTTTGAACGGTTCGGCAGCAGGTTCATTTAGAAGTGTGTTTAACTGTAGAAAGAAAAATAATTAATCAGTTTTTATGATTGACAAAAGAACATTCCTTTGTATTGTTTCTGTAACCAGTTATTTTTTTTAGATGATTTTTTTATTCCTGTTTGTTTTCAACTGAATATACAGATATGATCTATCCATCCCTTCATTCCCTAAACTGCTTGATCCAACACCAGAGTGAGCAGAGAGGCCAACACCTCCCTGTCTCTATCAACATCATACATTTTAAACAAAGAAAGGTTAGAGTCACTACCTGTACTTCTCCCACTGACCACAGGAGTCACTGTCACCTGAGTTCAGAACTGCTTTGCATCCCTGAGGGAATTCACTTCATTTATGTCCCAACTTATGGAATATTTTTGATGTTTGCCATTGCAAAGTCTTTCTACTATTTCTGTGAGACATATCTGACGCTTTTAATTTCCCCCATTGCAATCCACTATTCGATTATTGTTTATGATCCTGTTGCAGATTTCTGCACAGTTTTAACTATTGTATCTACATTTTGCTGTGTTTTGACCTTTCCCTGATTTACCCCACTGTGGGTCTGTACTTCCTCAGATAACCCTGGGTTGATCTGTTGACTTTTAGATTAACTATTAAATTGTTTTTATTAATCTGTGCAACTGGATCCAATGTCATATCTGGATATTTGTGAGAATTAAGCACAGAGTGATGCACACTCACAGCATTGTTGATGATGCTCTCCACTGGGTTGTAGGTATCATTCCATAATTCAGGGTTCTGTGACATGCTGATGTTACTGATCTGGAATGTGAATTTTACTGCATAGCAGGTGTCTGAAGTTTCTGTGGAACAAATCAGATGACCTTGAAATGCTGATAAAGAAGTCATAGAGATGAAAGAATAATTTGTGTAGTACGTAATTGTGTTATCAATAAAACAAACATACTCTCATAGGTGAAGTTCGGCACTTTTACAGAGTCAGTGAGGTTTGTGAGTCGAGCACTCAGAAGAGTCTGGATTACACTGAGGACCAAACTCTCACTGGGAACAGGAGAGGAGGAATTGAAGAACATCGTGGTCTGAACCACAGCTGAACCAGATCTGAGGAAATAAAGCATTATGGTGATTATTTTTTACAGTCAGACTGCTGATTTAATTCTCTGTTAAATTCAAATGGTCGTAAGAATATTATTAATTATATATAAATGAACAGACTTCACATACAGAGGGTAAGAACACACTGACTGAACGCAAACTTCTTAAATTAACATCAGGACACTTACATAGGTGTGCTTTGTGCTTTAAGCTCATTCAGGAAAGATGCTGGTGTTTTAGTGTCTCCATCTTTGAAGTGGTATGTCATGTCACCATTAACCTGGTTTCCTGAACTCCTGTTAGCAGTAGAAGACAAAAGTCACAATGCAATTGACTGTACAATACGAATTAAAACACTGTTCTGTGAGAGTGGAAAGAACACTGCTGTGATCTTACGTGAAGACAGAGCTCTGGGGTTTGAACGGTTCGGCAGCAGGTTCATTTAGAAGTGTGTTTAACTGTAGAAAGAAAAATAATTAATCAGTTTTTATGATTGACAAAAGAACATTCCTTTGTATTGTTTCTGTAACCAGTTATTTTTTTTAGATGATTTTTTTATTCCTGTTTGTTTTCAACTGAATATACAGATATGATCTATCCATCCCTTCATTCCCTAAACTGCTTGATCCAACACCAGAGTGAGCAGAGAGGCCAACACCTCCCTGTCTCTATCAACATCATACATTTTAAACAAAGAAAGGTTAGAGTCACTACCTGTACTTCTCCCACTGACCACAGGAGTCACTGTCACCTGAGTTCAGAACTGCTTTGCATCCCTGAGGGAATTCACTTCATTTATGTCCCAACTTATGGAATATTTTTGATGTTTGCCATTGCAAAGTCTTTCTACTATTTCTGTGAGACATATCTGACGCTTTTAATTTCCCCCATTGCAATCCACTATTCGATTATTGTTTATGATCCTGTTGCAGATTTCTGCACAGTTTTAACTATTGTATCTACATTTTGCTGTGTTTTGACCTTTCCCTGATTTACCCCACTGTGGGTCTGTACTTCCTCAGATAACCCTGGGTTGATCTGTTGACTTTTAGATTAACTATTAAATTGTTTTTATTAATCTGTGCAACTGGATCCAATGTCATATCTGGATATTTGTGAGAATCATTAAGCACAGAGTGATGCACACTCACAGCATTGTTGATGATGCTCTCCACTGGGTTGTAGGTATCATTCCATAATTCAGGGTTCTGTGACATGCTGATGTTACTGATCTGGAATGTGAATTTTACTGCATAGCAGGTGTCTGAAGTTTCTGTGGAACAAATCAGATGACCTTGAAATGCTGATAAAGAAGTCATAGAGATGAAAGAATAATTTGTGTAGTACGTAATTGTGTTATCAATAAAACAAACATACTCTCATAGGTGAAGTTCGGCACTTTTACAGAGTCAGTGAGGTTTGTGAGTCGAGCACTCAGAAGAGTCTGGATTACACTGAGGACCAAACTCTCACTGGGAACAGGAGAGGAGGAATTGAAGAACATCGTGGTCTGAACCACAGCTGAACCAGATCTGAGGAAATAAAGCATTATGGTGATTATTTTTTACAGTCAGACTGCTGATTTAATTCTCTGTTAAATTCAAATGGTCGTAAGAATATTATTAATTATATATAAATGAACAGACTTCACATACAGAGGGTAAGAACACACTGACTGAATGCAAACTTCTTAAATTAACATCAGGACACTTACATAGGTGTGCTTTGTGCTTTAAGCTCATTCAGGAAAGATGCTGGTGTTTTAGTGTCTCCATCTTTGAAGTGGTATGTCATGTCACCATTAACCTGGTTTCCTGAACTCCTGTTAGCAGTAGAAGACAAAAGTCACAATGCAATTGACTGTACAATACGAATTAAAACACTGTTCTGTGAGAGTGGAAAGAACACTGCTGTGATCTTACGTGAAGACAGAGCTCTGGGGTTTGAACGGTTCGGCAGCAGGTTCATTTAGAAGTGTGTTTAACTGTAGAAAGAAAAATAATTAATCAGTTTTTATGATTGACAAAAGAACATTCCTTTGTATTGTTTCTGTAACCAGTTATTTTTTTTAGATGATTTTTTTATTCCTGTTTGTTTTCAACTGAATATACAGATATGATCTATCCATCCCTTCATTCCCTAAACTGCTTGATCCAACACCAGAGTGAGCAGAGAGGCCAACACCTCCCTGTCTCTATCAACATCATACATTTTAAACAAAGAAAGGTTAGAGTCACTACCTGTACTTCTCCCACTGACCACAGGAGTCACTGTCACCTGAGTTCAGAACTGCTTTGCATCCCTGAGGGAATTCACTTCATTTATGTCCCAACTTATGGAATATTTTTGATGTTTGCCATTGCAAAGTCTTTCTACTATTTCTGTGAGACATATCTGACGCTTTTAATTTCCCCCATTGCAATCCACTATTCGATTATTGTTTATGATCCTGTTGCAGATTTCTGCACAGTTTTAACTATTGTATCTACATTTTGCTGTGTTTTGACCTTTCCCTGATTTACCCCACTGTGGGTCTGTACTTCCTCAGATAACCCTGGGTTGATCTGTTGACTTTTAGATTAACTATTAAATTGTTTTTATTAATCTGTGCAACTGGATCCAATGTCATATCTGGATATTTGTGAGAATTAAGCACAGAGTGATGCACACTCACAGCATTGTTGATGATGCTCTCCACTGGGTTGTAGGTATCATTCCATAATTCAGGGTTCTGTGACATGCTGATGTTACTGATCTGGAATGTGAATTTTACTGCATAGCAGGTGTCTGAAGTTTCTGTGGAACAAATCAGATGACCTTGAAATGCTGATAAAGAAGTCATAGAGATGAAAGAATAATTTGTGTAGTACGTAATTGTGTTATCAATAAAACAAACATACTCTCATAGGTGAAGTTCGGCACTTTTACAGAGTCAGTGAGGTTTGTGAGTCGAGCACTCAGAAGAGTCTGGATTACACTGAGGACCAAACTCTCACTGGGAACAGGAGAGGAGGAATTGAAGAACATCGTGGTCTGAACCACAGCTGAACCAGATCTGAGGAAATAAAGCATTATGGTGATTATTTTTTACAGTCAGACTGCTGATTTAATTCTCTGTTAAATTCAAATGGTCGTAAGAATATTATTAATTATATATAAATGAACAGACTTCACATACAGAGGGTAAGAACACACTGACTGAATGCAAACTTCTTAAATTAACATCAGGACACTTACATAGGTGTGCTTTGTGCTTTAAGCTCATTCAGGAAAGATGCTGGTGTTTTAGTGTCTCCATCTTTGAAGTGGTATGTCATGTCACCATTAACCTGGTTTCCTGAACTCCTGTTAGCAGTAGAAGACAAAAGTCACAATGCAATTGACTGTACAATACGAATTAAAACACTGTTCTGTGAGAGTGGAAAGAACACTGCTGTGATCTTACGTGAAGACAGAGCTCTGGGGTTTGAACGGTTCGGCAGCAGGTTCATTTAGAAGTGTGTTTAACTGTAGAAAGAAAAATAATTAATCAGTTTTTATGATTGACAAAAGAACATTCCTTTGTATTGTTTCTGTAACCAGTTATTTTTTTTAGATGATTTTTTTATTCCTGTTTGTTTTCAACTGAATATACAGATATGATCTATCCATCCCTTCATTCCCTAAACTGCTTGATCCAACACCAGAGTGAGCAGAGAGGCCAACACCTCCCTGTCTCTATCAACATCATACATTTTAAACAAAGAAAGGTTAGAGTCACTACCTGTACTTCTCCCACTGACCACAGGAGTCACTGTCACCTGAGTTCAGAACTGCTTTGCATCCCTGAGGGAATTCACTTCATTTATGTCCCAACTTATGGAATATTTTTGATGTTTGCCATTGCAAAGTCTTTCTACTATTTCTGTGAGACATATCTGACGCTTTTAATTTCCCCCATTGCAATCCACTATTCGATTATTGTTTATGATCCTGTTGCAGATTTCTGCACAGTTTTAACTATTGTATCTACATTTTGCTGTGTTTTGACCTTTCCCTGATTTACCCCACTGTGGGTCTGTACTTCCTCAGATAACCCTGGGTTGATCTGTTGACTTTTAGATTAACTATTAAATTGTTTTTATTAATCTGTGCAACTGGATCCAATGTCATATCTGGATATTTGTGAGAATTAAGCACAGAGTGATGCACACTCACAGCATTGTTGATGATGCTCTCCACTGGGTTGTAGGTATCATTCCATAATTCAGGGTTCTGTGACATGCTGATGTTACTGATCTGGAATGTGAATTTTACTGCATAGCAGGTGTCTGAAGTTTCTGTGGAACAAATCAGATGACCTTGAAATGCTGATAAAGAAGTCATAGAGATGAAATCATAATTTGTGTAGTACGTAATTGTGTTATCAATAAAACAAACATACTCTCATAGGTGAAGTTCGGCACTTTTACAGAGTCAGTGAGGTTTGTGAGTCGAGCACTCAGAAGAGTCTGGATTACACTGAGGACCAAACTCTCACTGGGAACAGGAGAGGAGGAATTGAAGAACATCGTGGTCTGAACCACAGCTGAACCAGATCTGAGGAAATAAAGCATTATGGTGATTATTTTTTACAGTCAGACTGCTGATTTAATTCTCTGTTAAATTCAAATGGTCGTAAGAATATTATTAATTATATATAAATGAACAGACTTCACATACAGAGGGTAAGAACACACTGACTGAACGCAAACTTCTTAAATTAACATCAGGACACTTACATAGGTGTGCTTTGTGCTTTAAGCTCATTCAGGAAAGATGCTGGTGTTTTAGTGTCTCCATCTTTGAAGTGGTATGTCATGTCACCATTAACCTGGTTTCCTGAACTCCTGTTAGCAGTAGAAGACAAAAGTCACAATGCAATTGACTGTACAATACGAATTAAAACACTGTTCTGTGAGAGTGGAAAGAACACTGCTGTGATCTTACGTGAAGACAGAGCTCTGGGGTTTGAACGGTTCGGCAGCAGGTTCATTTAGAAGTGTGTTTAACTGTAGAAAGAAAAATAATTAATCAGTTTTTATGATTGACAAAAGAACATTCCTTTGTATTGTTTCTGTAACCAGTTATTTTTTTTAGATGATTTTTTTATTCCTGTTTGTTTTCAACTGAATATACAGATATGATCTATCCATCCCTTCATTCCCTAAACTGCTTGATCCAACACCAGAGTGAGCAGAGAGGCCAACACCTCCCTGTCTCTATTAACATCATACATTTTAAACAAAGAAAGGTTAGAGTCACTACCTGTACTTCTCCCACTGACCACAGGAGTCACTGTCACCTGAGTTCAGAACTGCTTTGCATCCCTGAGGGAATTCACTTCATTTATGTCCCAACTTATGGAATATTTTTGATGTTTGCCATTGCAAAGTCTTTCTACTATTTCTGTGAGACATATCTGACGCTTTTAATTTCCCCCATTGCAATCCACTATTCGATTATTGTTTATGATCCTGTTGCAGATTTCTGCACAGTTTTAACTATTGTATCTACATTTTGCTGTGTTTTGACCTTTCCCTGATTTACCCCACTGTGGGTCTGTACTTCCTCAGATAACCCTGGGTTGATCTGTTGACTTTTAGATTAACTATTAAATTGTTTTTATTAATCTGTGCAACTGGATCCAATGTCATATCTGGATATTTGTGAGAATTAAGCACAGAGTGATGCACACTCACAGCATTGTTGATGATGCTCTCCACTGGGTTGTAGGTATCATTCCATAATTCAGGGTTCTGTGACATGCTGATGTTACTGATCTGGAATGTGAATTTTACTGCATAGCAGGTGTCTGAAGTTTCTGTGGAACAAATCAGATGACCTTGAAATGCTGATAAAGAAGTCATAGAGATGAAAGAATAATTTGTGTAGTACGTAATTGTGTTATCAATAAAACAAACATACTCTCATAGGTGAAGTTCGGCACTTTTACAGAGTCAGTGAGGTTTGTGAGTCGAGCACTCAGAAGAGTCTGGATTACACTGAGGACCAAACTCTCACTGGGAACAGGAGAGGAGGAATTGAAGAACATCGTGGTCTGAACCACAGCTGAACCAGATCTGAGGAAATAAAGCATTATGGTGATTATTTTTTACAGTCAGACTGCTGATTTAATTCTCTGTTAAATTCAAATGGTCGTAAGAATATTATTAATTATATATAAATGAACAGACTTCACATACAGAGGGTAAGAACACACTGACTGAACGCAAACTTCTTAAATTAACATCAGGACACTTACATAGGTGTGCTTTGTGCTTTAAGCTCATTCAGGAAAGATGCTGGTGTTTTAGTGTCTCCATCTTTGAAGTGGTATGTCATGTCACCATTAACCTGGTTTCCTGAACTCCTGTTAGCAGTAGAAGACAAAAGTCACAATGCAATTGACTGTACAATACGAATTAAAACACTGTTCTGTGAGAGTGGAAAGAACACTGCTGTGATCTTACGTGAAGACAGAGCTCTGGGGTTTGAACGGTTCGGCAGCAGGTTCATTTAGAAGTGTGTTTAACTGTAGAAAGAAAAATAATGAATCAGTTTTTATGATTGACAAAAGAACATTCCTTTGTATTGTTTCTGTAACCAGTTATTTTTTTTAGATGATTTTTTTATTCCTGTTTGTTTTCAACTGAATATACAGATATGATCTATCCATCCCTTCATTCCCTAAACTGCTTGATCCAACACCAGAGTGAGCAGAGAGGCCAACACCTCCCTGTCTCTATCAACATCATACATTTTAAACAAAGAAAGGTTAGAGTCACTACCTGTACTTCTCCCACTGACCACAGGAGTCACTGTCACCTGAGTTCAGAACTGCTTTGCATCCCTGAGGGAATTCACTTCATTTATGTCCCAACTTATGGAATATTTTTGATGTTTGCCATTGCAAAGTCTTTCTACTATTTCTGTGAGACATATCTGACGCTTTTAATTTCCCCCATTGCAATCCACTATTCGATTATTGTTTATGATCCTGTTGCAGATTTCTGCACAGTTTTAACTATTGTATCTACATTTTGCTGTGTTTTGACCTTTCCCTGATTTACCCCACTGTGGGTCTGTACTTCCTCAGATAACCCTGGGTTGATCTGTTGACTTTTAGATTAACTATTAAATTGTTTTTATTAATCTGTGCAACTGGATCCAATGTCATATCTGGATATTTGTGAGAATATTAAGCACAGAGTGATGCACACTCACAGCATTGTTGATGATGCTCTCCACTGGGTTGTAGGTATCATTCCATAATTCAGGGTTCTGTGACATGCTGATGTTACTGATCTGGAATGTGAATTTTACTGCATAGCAGGTGTCTGAAGTTTCTGTGGAACAAATCAGATGACCTTGAAATGCTGATAAAGAAGTCATAGAGATGAAAGAATAATTTGTGTAGTACGTAATTGTGTTATCAATAAAACAAACATACTCTCATAGGTGAAGTTCGGCACTTTTACAGAGTCAGTGAGGTTTGTGAGTCGAGCACTCAGAAGAGTCTGGATTACACTGAGGACCAAACTCTCACTGGGAACAGGAGAGGAGGAATTGAAGAACATCGTGGTCTGAACCACAGCTGAACCAGATCTGAGGAAATAAAGCATTATGGTGATTATTTTTTACAGTCAGACTGCTGATTTAATTCTCTGTTAAATTCAAATGGTCGTAAGAATATTATTAATTATATATAAATGAACAGACTTCACATACAGAGGGTAAGAACACACTGACTGAACGCAAACTTCTTAAATTAACATCAGGACACTTACATAGGTGTGCTTTGTGCTTTAAGCTCATTCAGGAAAGATGCTGGTGTTTTAGTGTCTCCATCTTGGAAGCGGTATGTCATGTCACCATTAACCTGGTTTCCTGAACTCCTGTTAGCAGTAGAAGACAAAAGTCACAATGCAATTGACTGTATAATACGAATTAAAACACTGTTCTGTGAGAGTGGAAAGAACACTGCTGTGATCTTACGTGAAGACAGAGCTCTGGGGTTTGAACGGTTCGGCAGCAGGTTCATTTAGAAGTGTGTTTAACTGTAGAAAGAAAAATAATTAATCAGTTTTTATGATTGACAAAAGAACATTCCTTTGTATTGTTTCTGTAACCAGTTATTTTTTTTAGATGATTTTTTTATTCCTGTTTGTTTTCAACTGAATATACAGATATGATCTATCCATCCCTTCATTCCCTAAACTGCTTGATCCAACACCAGAGTGAGCAGAGAGGCCAACACCTCCCTGTCTCTATCAACATCATACATTTTAAACAAAGAAAGGTTAGAGTCACTACCTGTACTTCTCCCACTGACCACAGGAGTCACTGTCACCTGAGTTCAGAACTGCTTTGCATCCCTGAGGGAATTCACTTCATTTATGTCCCAACTTATGGAATATTTTTGATGTTTGCCATTGCAAAGTCTTTCTACTATTTCTGTGAGACATATCTGACGCTTTTAATTTCCCCCATTGCAATCCACTATTCGATTATTGTTTATGATCCTGTTGCAGATTTCTGCACAGTTTTAACTATTGTATCTACATTTTGCTGTGTTTTGACCTTTCCCTGATTTACCCCACTGTGGGTCTGTACTTCCTCAGATAACCCTGGGTTGATCTGTTGACTTTTAGATTAACTATTAAATTGTTTTTATTAATCTGTGCAACTGGATCCAATGTCATATCTGGATATTTGTGAGAATATCATTAAGCACAGAGTGATGCACACTCACAGCATTGTTGATGATGCTCTCCACTGGGTTGTAGGTATCATTCCATAATTCAGGGTTCTGTGACATGCTGATGTTACTGATCTGGAATGTGAATTTTACTGCATAGCAGGTGTCTGAAGTTTCTGTGGAACAAATCAGATGACCTTGAAATGCTGATAAAGAAGTCATAGAGATGAAAGAATAATTTGTGTAGTACGTATTTGTGTTATCAGTAAAACAAACATACTCTCATAGGTGAAGTTCGGCACTTTTACAGAGTCAGTGAGGTTTGTGAGTCGAGCACTCAGAAGAGTCTGGATTACACTGAGGACCAAACTCTCACTGGGAACAGGAGAGGAGGAATTGAAGAACATCATGGTCTGAACCACAGATGAACCAGATCTGAGGAAATAAAGCATTAAGGTGATCTTTTTTTCTTCAACTGCAGAAAAAATTATGTCTGGACTACATTATATATATATATATATATATATATATATATATATATATATATATATATATATATATACTTATAGAACTACGTTAACATACATTTTCACTGCAGTAGTTTCTGCTGTTGTTGTTGTAGCTTGTGTTGTGTATAAAGTTGTCATTGCATATTCTGTTGTTGGTGTTGTAGTGGATGATTCACTTGTTGCAGTGGTTGTCCCTGGAATTGTGCTTGTTGGGGTGTAATTTGTTGTCAATGTGGTTGTTTCTGCTGATGTTGGTGGTGTTGTAGGTTGTGTTGTATATATAGTTGTGGTGGCAGATTCGGTTGTTTGTGTTGTAGTTGATGTTTCAGATTTTTCAGTGTTTGTCCCTGGAATTGTGATTGTTGTGGTAAAAGTAGTTGTCAGAGCTGTTGTTTCTGCTGTTGTTGTTGTAGCTTGTGTTGTATATAAAGTTGTTGTGGCAGATTCTGTTGTTGGTGTTGTAGTGGATGCTTCAGTTGTAGCAGTGGTTCTCTCTGTAATTGTACTTGCTGAGGTGGCGGTTGTTTTCAATGTGGTTGTTTCTGCTGATGTGTGTGGTGTTGTAGGTTTTGTTGTGTACAGGGTTGAGGTGGTTAATTCTGGTTTTGGTGTTGTACTGGATTTTTCAGTTGATGCAGTGGTTGTCACTGGAATTGTACTTGTTGGGGTAACAGTAGTTGTCACAGCAGTTGTTTCTGCTGATGTTTGTGTTGTTTTAGGTTCTGTTGTGTATAGAGTTGTGGTGGCAGATTCTGTTGTTGATGTTGTAGAGGATGCTTCAGTTGTAACAGTGTTTGTCTCTGGAATTGTGCTTGTTGGGGTAAAAGTTTTTGTCCCTGCTGTAGTTTCTGCTGATGTTGGTCTTGTAGGCTGTGTTGTGTGCAAAGTTGAGGTGGTTAATTCTGTTGTTGGTGTTGAAGTGTTTGAAACAGTTGTCACAGTGGTTGTCTCTTGAATTGTACTTGTTGGGTTGCTGATTGTTGTCAATGTGGTTGTTTCTGCTGATGTTGGTGGTGTTGTAGGTTGTGTTGGGTACAATGTTGTGGTGGTTAATTCTGTTGTTGGTGTTGAAGTGTTTGAAACAGTTGTCACAGTGGTTGTCTCTGGAATTGTGCTTGTTGTGGTGCTGGTTGTTGTCAATGTGGTTGTTTCTGGTGATGTTGGTGGTGTTGTAGGTTGTGTTTTGTATAGAGATGTGGTGGCAGATCCTGTTGTTGGTGTTGTAAAGGATGTGTCAGTTGTTTCCGTGGTGGTCACTAGAATTGTACTTGTTGGGGTAACAGTTGTTGTCACAACAGTTGTTTCTGCTGATGTTTGTGTTGTTTTAGGTTCTGTTGTGTGTAGAGTTGTGGTGGCAGATTCTGTTGTTGGTGTTGTACTGGATGTTTCAGTTGTTGGAGTGGTTGTCACTGGAATTGTGCTTGTTGGCGTAACAGTTGTTGTCACTGCAGTAGTTTCTGCTGATGTTGTTGTAGCTTGTGTTGTGTATAAAGTTGTTCTGGCAGATTCTGTTGTTGGTGATGTAGTGGATGCTTCATTTGTTGCAGTGGATGTCACTGCAATTGTGCTTCTTGAGGTAACAGTAGTTGTCACAGCAGTTGTTTCTGCTGATGTTTGTGTTGTTGTAGGTTCTGTTGTGTACAGAGTTGTGGTGGAAGATTCTGTTGTTGGTGTTGTAGTGGATGCTTCAGTTGTAGCAGTGGTTGTCTCTGGAATTGTGCTTGTTGGGGTAACAGTTGTTGTCACTGCAGTAGTTTCTGCTGATGTTGGTGTTGTAGATTGTGTTGTGTGCAAAGTTGAGGTGGTTACGTCTGTTGTTGGTGTTGAAGTGTTTGCACCAGTTGTCACAGTGGTTGTGTCTTGAATTGTATTTGTTGGGGTGCTGATTGTTGTCAATGTGGATGTTTCTGCTGCTCTTGGTGGTGGTGTAGGTTGTGTTGTGTATAGACTTGTGGTAGCAGGTTCTGTTGTTGGTGTTGTAGTGGATTTTTCAGTTGTTGGAGTGGTTGTCACTGGAATTGTACTTGTTGGGGTAACAGTAGTTGTCACAGCAGTATTTTCTGCTGATGTTGGTGGTGTTGTAGGGTGTGTTGTATATAGATTTGTGGTTGCAGATTCTGTTGTTGGTGTTGTAGTGGATGTTTCAGTTGTTGCAGTGTTTGTCTCTGGAATTGTGCTTGTTGGGGTGCTGGTTGTTGTCAGTGTAGTTGTTTCTGCTGATGTTTGTGTTGTTGTAGGTTCTGTTGTGTGTAGAGTTGTGCTGGCAGATTCTGTTGTTGGCGTTGTAGTGGATGTTTCAGTTGTTGGAGTGCTTGTCACTGGAATTGTGCTTGTTGGGGTAACAGTTGTTGTCACTGCAGTAGTATCTGCTGCTGTTGTTGTAGCTTGTGTTGTGTATAAAGTTGTTGTGGCAGATTCTGTTGTTGGTGATGTAGTGGATGCTTCAGTTGTAGCAGTGGTTGCCTGAGGAATTGTACTTTTTGGGGTGCTAGTCGTTGTCAATGTGGTTGTTTCTGCTGATGTTGGTGGTGTTGTAGGTTGTGTTGTGTACAATGTTGTGGTGGCAGATTCTCTTGTTGGTGTTGTACTGGATGTTTCAATTGTTGGAGTGGTTGTCACTGGAATTGTGCTTGTTGGGGTAACATTTGTTGTCACTGCAGTAGTTTCTGCTAATGATGGCGTTGTTGTAGGTTCTGTTGCGTATAGAGTTGTGGTGGCAGATTCTTTTGATGGTGTTGTAGTGTATGTTTCAGTTGTTGCAGTGGTTGTCACTGGAATTGTACTTTTTGGGGTAACAGTAGCTGTCACAGTAGTTGTTTCTGCTGATGTTTCTGTTGTAGGTTCTGTTGTGTGTAGAGTTGTGGTTGCAGATTCTATTGTTGGTGTTGTAGCAGATGCACCAGTTGTCACAGTGGATGTCTCTGGAATTGTACTTTTTGGGCTGCTGGTTGTTGTCAATGTGGTTGTTTCTGCTGATGATTGTGGTGTTGTAGGTTGTGTAGTGTACAATGTTGTGGTGGCAGATTCTGTTGTTGGTGTTGTACTGGATGTTTCAGTTGATGCAGGAGTTGTCACTGGAATTGTGATTGTTGTGGTAACAGGTGTTGTCACTGCAGTCGTTTCTGCTGATGTTGGTGGTGTTGTAGGTTGTGTTGTGTATAGACTTGTGGTGGCAGATTCTGTTGTTGGTGTTATACTGGATGTTTCAGTTGATGCAGTGGTTGTCACTAGAATTGTACTTGTTGGGGTAACAGTATTTGTCACAGCAGTTGTTTCTGCTGATGTTTGTGTTGTTGTAGGTTCTGTTGTGTGTAGAGTTGTGGTGGCAGATTCTGTTCTTGGTGTTGTAGTGGATGTTTCAGTTGTTGGAGTGGTTGTCACTGGAATTGTGCTTGTTGGGGTAACAGTTGTTGTCACTGCAGTAGTATCTACTGCTGTTGTAGCTTGTGTTGTGTATAAAGTTGTCGTGGCAGATTCTGTTGTTGGTGATGTAGTGGATGCTTCAGTTGTAGCCGTGCTTGCCTCAGGAATTGTACTTGTTGGGGTGCTAGTCGTTGTCAATGTGATTGTTTCTGCTGATGTTGGTGTTGTTGTAGGTTGTGTTATGTACAATGTTGTGGCAGATTCTGTTGTTGGTGTTGTACTGGATGTTTCAATTGTTGGAGTGGTTGTAACTGTAATTGTGATTGTTGTGGTAACAGGTGTTGTCACTGCAGTCGTTTCTGCTGATGTTGGTGGTGTTGTAGGTTGTGTTGTGTATAGACTTGTGGTGGCAGATTCTGTTGTTGGTGTTATACTGGATGTTTCAGTTGATGCAGTGGTTGTCACTAGAATTGTACTTGTTGGGGTAACAGTATTTGTCACAGCAGTTGTTTCTGCTGATGTTTGTGTTGTTGTAGGTTCTGTTGTGTGTAGAGTTGTGGTGGCAGATTCTGTTCTTGGTGTTGTAGTGGATGTTTCAGTTGTTGGAGTGGTTGTCACTGGAATTGTGCTTGTTGGGGTAACAGTTGTTGTCACTGCAGTAGTATCTGCTGCTGTTGTAGCTTGTGTTGTGTATAAAGTTGTCGTGGCAGATTCTGTTGTTGGTGATGTAGTGGATGCTTCAGTTGTAGCAGTGCTTGCCTCAGGAATTGTACTTGTTGGGTTGCTAGTCGTTGTCAATGTGATTGTTTCTGCTGATGTTGGTGTGGTTGTAGGTTGTGTTATGTACAATGTTGTGGCAGATTCTGTTGTTGGTGTTGTACTGGATGTTTCAATTGTTGGAGTGGTTGTAACTGGAATTGTGCTTGTTGGGGTAACAATTTTTGTCACTGCAGTAGTTTCTGCTAATGATGGCATTGTTGTAGGTTCTGTTGTGTATTGAGTTGTGGTGGCAGATTCTGTTGTTGGTATTGTAGTGGATGTTTCATTTGCAGCAGTGGTTGTCACTGGAATTGTGCTTGTTGGGGTAACAGTAGTTGTCACTGTAGTAGTTTCTGCTGTTGTTGTTGTAGCTTGTGTTGTGTTTAAAGTTGTTCTGGCAGATTCTGTTGTTGGTGTTGTAGCTGATGTTTCAGTTGTTGCAGTGGTTGTCTCTGGAATTGTACTTGTTGGGGTGCTGGTTGTTGTCAATGTGGTTGTTTCTGCTGATGTTGGTGTTGTTGTAGGTTCTGTTGTGTGTAGAGTTGTGGTGGCAGATTCTATTGTTGGTGTTGGAGTGGATGCACCAGTTGTCACAGTGGATGTCTCTGGAATTGTACTTGTTGGGATGCTGGTTGTTGTCAATGTGGTTGTTTCTGCTGATGTGTGTGGTGTTGTAGGTTGTGTTGTGTACAATGTTGTGGTTACAGATTCTGCTGTTGGTGTTGCACTGGATGTTTCAGTTGATGCAGTAGTTGTCACTGGAATTGTGCTTGTTGGGGTAACAGTTGTTGTCACTGCTGTAGTTTCTGCTGATGTTGGTGGTGTTGTAGGTTGTGTTATGTACAATGTTGTGGTGGCAGATTCTGTTGTTGGTGTTGTACTGGATGTTTCAATTGTTGGAGTGGTTGTCACTGGAATTGTGCTTGTTGGGGTAACATTTGTTGTCACTGCAGTAGTTTCTGCTAATGATGGCGTTGTTGTAGGTTCTGTTGCGTATAGAGTTGTGGTGGCAGATTCTGTTGATGGTGTTGTAGTGTATGTTTCAGTTGTTGCAGTGGTTGTCACTGGAATTGTACTTTTTGGGGTAACAGTATTTGTCACAGCAGTTGTTTCTGCTGATGTTTGTGTTGTTGTATGTTCTGTTGTGTGTAGAGTTGTGGTTGCAGATTCTATTGTTGGTGTTGTAGCAGATGCACCAGTTGTCACAGTGGATGTCTCTGGAATTGTACTTGTTGGGCTGCTGGTTGTTGTCAATGTGGTTGTTTCTGCTGATGATTGTGGTGTTGTAGGTTGTGTTGTGTACAATGTTTTGGTGGCAGATTCTGTTGTTGGTGTTGTACTGGATGTTTCAGTTGATGCAGGAGTTGTCACTGGAATTGTGATTGTTGTGGTAACAGGTGTTGTCACTGCAGTCGTTTCTGCCGATGTTGGTGGTGTTGTAGGTTGTGTTGTGTATAGACTTGTGGTGGCAGATTCTGTTGTTGGTGTTATACTGGATGTTTCAGTTGATGCAGTGGTTGTCACTAGAATTGTACTTGTTGGGGTAACAGTATTTGTCACAGCAGTTGTTTCTGCTGATCTTTCTGTTGTTGTAGCTCGTGTTGTGTATAAAGTTGTCGTGGCAGATTCTGTTGTTGGTGATGTAGTGGATGCTTCAGTTGTAGCAGTGCTTGCCTCAGGAATTGTACTTGTTGGGGTGCTAGTCGTTGTCAGTGTGATTGTTTCTGCTGATGTTGGTGTTGTTGTAGGTTGTGTTATGTACAATGTTGTGGCAGATTCTGTTGTTGGTGTTGTACTGGATGTTTCAATTGTTGGAGTGGTTGTAACTGGAATTGTGCTTGTTGGGGTAACATTTTTTGTCACTGCAGTAGTTTCTGCTAATGATGACATTGTTGTAGGTTCTGTTGTGTATAGAGTTGTGGTGGCAGATTCTGTTGTTGGTGTTGTAGTGGATGTTTCAATTGCAGCAGTGGTTGTCACTGGAATTGTGCTTGTTGGGGTAACAGTAGTTGTCACTGTAGTAGTTTCTGCTGTTGTTGTTGTAGCTTGTGTTGTGTTTAAAGTTGTTCTGGCAGATTCTGTTGTTGGTGTTGTAGCTGATGTTTCAGTTGTTGCAGTGGTTGTCTCTGGAATTGTACTTGTTGGGGTGCTGGTTGTTGTCAATGTGGTTGTTTCTGCTGATGTTGGTGTTGTTGTAGGTTCTGTTGTGTGTAGAGTTGTGGTGGCAGATTCTATTGTTGGGGTTGGAGTGGATGCACCAGTTGTCACAGTGGATGTCTCTGGAATTGTACTTGTTGGGATGCTGGTTGTTGTCAATGTGGTTGTTTCTGCTGATGTTGGTGGTGTTGTAGGTTGTGTTGTGTACAATGTTGTGGTTACAGATTCTGCTGTTGGTGTTGCACTGGATGTTTCAGTTGATGCAGTAGTTGTCACTGGAATTGTGCTTGTTGGGGTAACAGTTGTTGTCACTGCTGTAGATTCTGCTGATGTTGGTGGTGTTGTGTATAGAGTTGTGGTGGCAGATTCTGTTGTTGGTGTTGTAGTGGATGTTTCAGTTGTTGGAGTGGTTTTCACTGGAATTGTGCTTGTTGGGGTAACAGTTGTTGTCACTCCTGTAGTTTCTGCTGATATTGCTGGTGTTGTAGGTTGTGTTATGTACAATGTTGTGGTGGCAGATTCTGTTGTTGGTGTTGTACTGGATGTTTCAATTGTTGGAGTGGTTGTCACTGGAATTGTGCTTGTTGGGGTAACATTTGTTGTCACTGCAGTAGTTTCTGCTAATGATGGCGTTGTTGTAGGTTCTGTTGTGTATAGAGTTGTGGTGGCAGATTTTGTTGATGGTGTTGTAGTGGATGCTTCAGTTGTTGCAGTGGTTGTCACTGGAATTGTACTTTTTGGGGTAACAGTAGTTGTCACAGCAGTTGTTTCTGCTGATGTTTGTGTTGTTGTAGGTTCTGTTGTGTGTAGAGTTGTGGTTGCAGATTCTATTGTTGGTGTTGTAGCAGATGCACCAGTTGTCACAGTGGATGTCTCTGGAATTGTACTTGTTGGGCTGCTGGTTGTTGTCAATGTGGTTGTTTCTGCTGATGACTGTGGTGTTGTAGGTTGTGTTGTGTACAATGTTGTGGTGGCAGATTCTGTTGTTGGTGTTGTACTGGATGTTTCAGTTGATGCAGGAGTTGTCACTGGAATTGTGATTGTTGTGGTAACAGGTGTTGTCACTGCAGTCGTTTCTGCTGATGTTGGTGGTGTTGTAGGTTGTGTTGTGTATAGACTTGTGGTGGCAGATTCTGTTGTTGGTGTTATACTGGATGTTTCAGTTGATGCAGTGGTTGTCACTAGAATTGTACTTGTTGGGGTAAGAGTATTTGTCACAGCAGTTGTTTCTGCTGATGTTTGTGTTGTTGTAGGTTCTGTTGTGTGTAGAGTTGTGGTGGCAGATTCTGTTCTTGGTGTTGTAGTGGATGTTTCAGTTGTTGGAGTGGTTGTCACTGGAATTGTGCTTGTTGGGGTAACAGTTGTTGTCACTGCAGTAGTATCTACTGCTGTTGTAGCTTGTGTTGTGTATAAAGTTGTCGTGGCAGATTCTGTTGTTGGTGATGTAGTGGATGCTTCAGTTGTAGCCGTGCTTGCCTCAGGAATTGTACTTGTTGGGGTGCTAGTCGTTGTCAATGTGATTGTTTCTGCTGATGTTGGTGTTGTTGTAGGTTGTGTTATGTACAATGTTGTGGCAGATTCTGTTGTTGGTGTTGTACTGGTTGTTTCAATTGTTGGAGTGGTTGTAACTGTAATTGTGATTGTTGTGGTAACAGGTGTTGTCACTGCAGTCGTTTCTGCTGATGTTGGTGGTGTTGTAGGTTGTGTTGTGTATAGACTTGTGGTGGCAGATTCTGTTGTTGGTGTTATACTGGATGTTTCAGTTGATGCAGTGGTTGTCACTAGAATTGTACTTGTTGGGGTAACAGTATTTGTCACAGCAGTTGTTTCTGCTGATGTTTGTGTTGTTGTAGGTTCTGTTGTGTGTAGAGTTGTGGTTGCAGATTCTGTTCTTGGTGTTGTAGTGGATGTTTCAGTTGTTGGAGTGGTTGTCACTGGAATTGTGCTTGTTGGGGTAACAGTTGTTGTCACTGCAGTAGTATCTGCTGCTGTTGTAGCTCGTGTTGTGTATAAAGTTGTCGTGGCAGATTCTGTTGTTGGTGATGTAGTGGATGCTTCAGTTGTAGCAGTGCTTGCCTCAGGAATTGTACTTGTTGGGGTGCTAGTCGTTGTCAATGTGATTGTTTCTGCTGATGTTGGTGTTGTTGTAGGTTGTGTTATGTACAATGTTGTGGCAGATTCTGTTGTTGCTGTTGTACTGGATGTTTCAATTGTTGGAGTGGTTGTAACTGGAATTGTGCTTGTTGGGGTAACAATTTTTGTCACTGCAGTAGTTTCTGCTAATGATTGCATTGTTGTAGGTTCTGTTGTGTATTGAGTTGTGGTGGCAGATTCTGTTGTTGGTATTGTAGTGGATGTTTCAGTTGCAGCAGTGGTTGTCACTGGAATTGTGCTTGTTGGGGTAACAGTAGTTGTCACTGTAGTAGTTTCTGCTGTTGTTGTTGTAGCTTGTGTTGTGTTTAAAGTTGTTCTGGCAGATTCTGTTGTTGGTGTTGTAGCTGATGTTTCAGTTGTTGCAGTGGTTGTCTCTGGAATTGTACTTGTTGGGGTGCTAGTCGTTGTCAATGTGGTTGTTTCTGCTGATGTTGGTGGTGTTGTAGGTTGTGTTATGTACAATGTTGTGGTGGCAGATTCTGTTGTTGGTGTTGTACTGGATGTTTCAATTGTTGGAGTGGTTGTCACTGGAATTGTGCTTGTTGGGGTAACATTTGTTGTCACTGCAGTAGTTTCTGCTGATGTTGGTGGTGTTGTAGTTTGTGTTGTGTATAGAGTTGTGGTGGCAGATTCTGTTGTTGGTGTTATACTGGATGTTTCAGTTGATGCAGTGGTTGTCACTAGAATTGTACTTGTTGGGGTAACAGTATTTGTCACAGCAGTTGTTTCTGCTGATGTTTGTGTTGTTGTAGGTTCTGTTGTGTGTAGAGTTGTGGTGGCAGATTCTGTTCTTGGTGTTGTAGTGGATGTTTCAGTTGTTGGAGTGGTTGTCACTGGAATTGTGCTTGTTGGGGTAACAGTTGTTGTCACTGCAGTAGTATCTACTGCTGTTGTAGCTTGTGTTGTGTATAAAGTTGTCGTGGCAGATTCTGTTGTTGGTGATGTAGTGGATGCTTCAGTTGTAGCCGTGCTTGCCTCAGGAATTGTACTTGTTGGGGTGCTAGTCGTTGTCAATGTGATTGTTTCTGCTGATGTTGGTGTTGTTGTAGGTTGTGTTATGTACAATGTTGTGGCAGATTCTGTTGTTGGTGTTGTACTGGTTGTTTCAATTGTTGGAGTGGTTGTAACTGTAATTGTGATTGTTGTGGTAACAGGTGTTGTCACTGCAGTCGTTTCTGCTGATGTTGGTGGTGTTGTAGGTTGTGTTGTGTATAGACTTGTGGTGGCAGATTCTGTTGTTGGTGTTATACTGGATGTTTCAGTTGATGCAGTGGTTGTCACTAGAATTGTACTTGTTGGGGTAACAGTATTTGTCACAGCAGTTGTTTCTGCTGATGTTTGTGTTGTTGTAGGTTCTGTTGTGTGTAGAGTTGTGGTTGCAGATTCTGTTCTTGGTGTTGTAGTGGATGTTTCAGTTGTTGGAGTGGTTGTCACTGGAATTGTGCTTGTTGGGGTAACAGTTGTTGTCACTGCAGTAGTATCTGCTGCTGTTGTAGCTCGTGTTGTGTATAAAGTTGTCGTGGCAGATTCTGTTGTTGGTGATGTAGTGGATGCTTCAGTTGTAGCAGTGCTTGCCTCAGGAATTGTACTTGTTGGGGTGCTATTCGTTGTCAATGTGATTGTTTCTGCTGATGTTGGTGTTGTTGTAGGTTGTGTTATGTACAATGTTGTGGCAGATTCTGTTGTTGCTGTTGTACTGGATGTTTCAATTGTTGGAGTGGTTGTAACTGGAATTGTGCTTGTTGGGGTAACAATTTTTGTCACTGCAGTAGTTTCTGCTAATGATTGCATTGTTGTAGGTTCTGTTGTGTATTGAGTTGTGGTGGCAGATTCTGTTGTTGGTATTGTAGTGGATGTTTCAGTTGCAGCAGTGGTTGTCACTGGAATTGTGCTTGTTGGGGTAACAGTAGTTGTCACTGTAGTAGTTTCTGCTGTTGTTTTTGTAGCTTGTGTTGTGTTTAAAGTTGTTCTGGCAGATTCTGTTGTTGGTGTTGTAGCTGATGTTTCAGTTGTTGCAGTGGTTGTCTCTGGAATTGTACTTGTTGGGGTGCTAGTCGTTGTCAATGTGGTTGTTTCTGCTGATGTTGGTGGTGTTGTAGGTTGTGTTATGTACAATGTTGTGGTGGCAGATTCTGTTGTTGGTGTTGTACTGGATGTTTCAATTGTTGGAGTGGTTGTCACTGGAATTGTGCTTGTTGGGGTAACATTTGTTGTCACTGCAGTAGTTTCTGCTGATGTTGGTGGTGTTGTAGTTTGTTTTGTGTATAGAGTTGTGGTGGCAGATTCTGTTGTTGGTGTTGTAGTGGATGTTTCAGTTGTAACAGTGGTTGTCTCTGGAATTATACTTGTTGGTATGATGGTTGTTGTCAATGTGGTTGTTTCTCCTGATGTTGGTGGTGTTCTAGGTTGTGTTGTGTACAATTTTGTCGTGTCAGATTCTGTTGTTGGTGTTGTAGTGGATGTTTCAGTTGATGCAGTGATCGTCACTGGAATTGTGCTTGTTGCGGTAAAAGTAGTTGTCACTGCAGTAGTTTCTGCTGATGTTGGTGGTGTTGTAGTTTGTGTTGTGTATAGAGTTGTGGTGGCAGATTCTGTTGTTGGTGTTGTAGTGGATGTTTCAGTTGTTGGAGTGGTTGTCTCAGGAATTGTACTTGTTGGGGTGCTGGTTGTTGTCAATGTGGTTATTTCTGCTGATGTTGGTGGTGTTGTAGGTTCTGTTGTGTGTAGAGATGTGGTGGCAGATCCTGTTGTTGGTGTTGTAGTGGATGTTTCAGTTGTTGCAGTGGTTGTCACTGGAATTGTACTTGTTGGGGTAACAGTATTTGTCACAGCAGTTGTTTCTGCTGATGTTTGTGTTGTTGTAGGTTCTGTTGTGTATAGAATTGTGGTGGCAGATTCTGTTGTTGGTGTTGTACTGGATGTTTCAGTTGTTGGAGTGGTTGTCACTGGAATTGTGCTTGCTGGGGTAACAGTTGTTGTCACTGCAGTAGTTTCTGCTGATGTTGGTGGTGTTGTAGGTTCTGTTATGTATAGAGTTGTGATGGCAGATTCTGTTGTTGGTGTTGTACTGGATGTTTCAGTTGATGCAGTAGTTGTCACTGGAATTGTGCTCGTTGGGGTAACAGTTGTTGTCACTCCTCTAGTTTCTGCTGATGTTGCTGGTGTTGTAGGTTCTGTTGTGTACAATGTTGTGGTGGCAGATTCTGTTGTTGGTGTTATACTGGATGTTTCAGTTGATGCAGTGGTTGTCACTGGAATTGTGCTTGTTGGGGTAACAGTTGTTGTCACTGCTGTAGTTTCTGCTGATGTTGGTGGTGTTGTAGGTTGTGTTGTGTATAGAGTTGTGGTGGCAGATTCTGTTGTTGGTGTTGTAGTGGATGTTTCCGTTGCAGCAGTGGTTGTCACTGGAATTGTACTTGTTGGGGTAGCAGTAGTTGTCACTGCAGTACTTTCTGCTGTTGTAGCTTGTGTTGTGTATAAAGTTGTTCTGGCAGATTCTGTTGTTTCGTTGCTTGTTGTATCTTGAACTTTATTCATATTTGTATTAGTATATCCTGTTGATGTAGTGGATGGTACATTCGTAGGGCTTGTTGTATCCTCTATAATTGTTGAATACTGAATTGCACTTGTTGGAGAATTATTCAGTATATATGTAGTTGTTTCTGCTGTTGTTTGTGCTTGTGCTGTATATGCACTGAGCCCCAGCCATAGACATACTGTTACAAGTGTAGAATATAATTATTTAATCTACTGACATAAGTTATGTTCACATAATTTTGTGTTAATTCTAAAATTAATCAATTAATCTCTTACATTCTGGCTTTCAATAGATCATGTGACAGTTAATGTACGAAGAAAATTCACATAGTATTTTACATTAAAACCTGCTTCTATTCTTATTCAATGCCCCTTTGAGACAATGTAAATTGTTAAAAGTGATATACATATAAATAAGTGTAAAATGCAAAATGAAATAGAAATTCCACAATTAAATATTATCAATTTAATTACTTTTTTCTACTGACACACACACATGTCCTATTGTTGCATGTTTTAAATTTGAAAAAATACATTTGTTTATGACAAATAAGTATGATTTATGATTTATTTTAAAAGTATTAATTTATTACATTATAATAATATTTACAGGCACTTTTTGTATTTCTTTTGTAAATATTTAATAGACACAATCTTAAAATATCAGGTCTACTTACGTATAGTGAGATGAGCATAACTGATCTTGATATATTTTGAAAAATCAAACCTGTTGATATTGAATGAGACAAAAATCAGAGCTTTTGTTGTATTATGTGTCAAATAGTATTTAGCAACTAAAATATTAATAGAAACTATAATACATTTAACTAATGAATATAATAAGTAACAATTAATCATCTTAATTTATTTTCTGTTATATTTAGTCTGTTTCCATGAACTATATAAAAACAAATATGAAATAAATAAAAAAGAGCTATATTACCTTGTTTTCTTCTTGAAACTCATGACTGTCTAATTTCAACACTGAAAATTTGTCCCTGTAACTCTGTCAGTAATAGCCTTAATGACAACAGGGTCTGTCATGACAAATGGTTCACCCAAAGTGTAAGCAGGCTTTATTAGGAGTGGTTAGAGGTGTAGCTCAACAGGTGTCTTCACCTTTTCATGACTATTTTCATGCAACTTAACAATAATGGGTGTGTTTCATAATGCAGAGATTATCATCAGACATAAAACGGCGTAAATATGTTAATCACATAAATCAGGAAATTTACTACTGTAACAGTGACCTTAAGACAATAAAATTTATAAGTGGTCATTGTCCTTCACCTTCTCATTAAGGCATAATTATACAAACTGAGTATGTATTAAATATCTAAATTCACATTCAATACTTGAATACTTCTTTAAGTCTATATTTAGGTGTTGTCAAGTGACTTTATCTATATGATCTATACACACATTATTTATTATATAAGTTATATAATTATTATTATTATTATTATTATTATTATTATTATTATTATTATTATCAGTAGTATCCTTATACAGTAGCAGTATCCTTATACATACATACATTTTGTATGTATGTGTCTCTTTAGTAGAAAATCTTTTCAACTCCATTATAAATATGTACTCTTAATGCTAACCACAATTCACTGAATAAAATGCCTTAAGATTTCTCCAATTTTAGAACACATATTCTGAATAATATGATAGTGTAATATGTATGCAGATGTATGTCTTTGATTTGATTCAATTATAAAGTTATACAAGAAATGTAAAAACAAAAATGAACAATGTAAAAAAAAATGAACATGCCTCTTGACGTAAAACCCTTCGTCACACCCAAATGTGTCTGTCATTGTGCTGTGTCACAATTTTACATAACAATACTTACAATACAAAGGTCAAACATTCCATCGTACCTGAAAAATGAGTCACCAGTACTGGAATTTTGTTAGCGTCTTCCATGACCCAATGTTTTGTTTCTTGAACAAAAGTTACACCTTTTTTCTGTGTTTTAGCCGTACAAACACACACACACACACACACAATATATATATATATATATATATATATATATATATATATATATATATATATATATATATATATACGTATATATATATACACACACTGAAACTAGAAACTATAGTTTCTATAAACTATAGTTTGTTCTTTTTGTTTTGTGAATGTTTGTGAGAGATTAGGATATATATATCCTAATCTCTCACAAACATTCACACAATATGTTATAAGGAGTTCTAAAGAGCATATTCCCTTTTTTACTCTTTAAGCATTTTAATAAGAGTATATAGGCCGGTAGTGGGTAATTTACCATATTTTACCAGCCTAATCTTTCTTGGTGTTTGTCACAACTTAATCAACACAAAACAATTACCAGCCTAATATACATACATCACACCTTGATCAGAATTGAAAGTCTCAGTTGTAATTTTCATTACAAAGCACGATGCTGCCACTATAAATTACAACTGAGGCTGTCATTTCTGCTTAATGTGTAATAGTAATAATAAAGCTTGTGTAATTAAAAGTTAGGGTGCAGGCAGGTCAGAATTGTAGTAATAGACAGAAGTTAACAAGTTAAACCTATAGAAATTCTGTGCTACAACCTTTTCTAAGATCTTGCAGATAAAGGGGTGATTGGATACATTTCTATATGGCAGTTGTTTAAAAAATGTCCTCTTTATATGGAAAAACATTATTTTTTTTATATAAAAGATTTATTTTATTAAGTCATGAGATTTGGATGCAATTGCAGTTTACCCATTTATTTAGAGAGGCAGGCAGACAAATTCAAATTCAGTCTAAATTTAAAACAACAAGCAGGCAGAAGTCAGGTGATCAACAAGTGGTGCAGGTAATCCGGACACATGAGGGAAACAAATAACAGCATATGGGTTGCAGCAAGACATGAATTAAAACAAAATTATTATCACAAACAAATAGATGACAAGAATAAAAGCACCTGCAGTAGCACTTCAGGCTGTTATGCACTGAGCTGCTTGGGTTTATCTCCCAGTTCGACACTTTAATATTCAGTTCGATAACCTGGAAGATACTCTGATTTCAGTAGGTGTTTATCAGAATGCAATAAGAGGCACGCCTGGAGACTGTCATGCGTTCTTCAACCAATGTTGTGTCAGTCAGCTGTATGGACTGGTCTTTAACAATCAGGTCTGCGCTGAACTCAGAGTTTACGATGACCCATTAGTTCCTCAGGAGCTCTTGGTTGTATGGTTATAAACTGTTGTAGAAAGGATATTATTTACATTTACATTATTTACTGTTCAGTGTCACCCAAATGAGGATGAGGTTCCCTTCTGAGTCTGGTTCCTCTCAAGGATTCTTTTTTTCTTATCATCTCAGGGAGTTTTTCCTTGCCACTGTCGTCTCTGACTTGCTCATTAGGGATAGGGATAGATAGTTATGTAGTATTTTTAATTAATATTTTTAAATTAATTTTAAACCTTAATTGTATTTATTCATTTATTTATTTTTATCCTGATTATTATTATTATTATTATTATTATTATTATTATTATTATTATTATTATTATTATTTCTTTTTACTCTCCCTTCTGTTTCCATAATTCTGTAAAGCTGTTTTGAGTTCTGGCTCTCACTGTAAATAAAAATAAACTGATAATAATGCCTATAGCTGTGGGTGATTAGGAAGATCCCTGGCAGTTGTGGGGATTGCCGACTTGTGAGGGGCAGAATTAGCGGGGATTTTTTAACACAGACCAGGAACAGATGAGGACATCACATCTAAGAAGTGTCCATAATTTAAGTTAAAATAATAAAAATCAATTTGTCCAACTTGTCCAAATTTGTCAATTTGTTACTAGACCAAGACTGCATGTCCCTATTAGTTCTACTTGACCTTAGTGCTGCATTCGACACTATAGATCCCAACATTCTTCTAGATCACTTACACAATTACACAGGTATTCATGGACAGGCTTTAAGTTGGTTTAGATCCTACCTCTCTGATCAATACCATTTTGTAGAATTAAATGGCGAATCCTCCAGTTTATTGCCAGTTAATTATGGGGTCCCTCAAGGATCAGTTCTAGGACTTCTGCTTTTTTCGATATACATGCTTCCATTAGGGAACATCATTAGAAGACATGGGATTAGTTTCCACTGTTATGCTCACGATACACAGTTATATATCTCATCAAAACCAGATGAAATAGCTGATTTGTCCAAATTAACTCAGTGCGTGATAAGACAGAAATACTACTTATCGGTCAAAAAACCAGTACACAGAAACTCTCACACTTCAACTTCCATTTAGAGGGATGTACTGTTACTAGTAGCTCGACAGTGAAAGACCTGGTGTTTATTAGACAGTAACTTGTCTTTAAAATCATATCACCCATATTACAAACACAGCCTTCTTCCACCTTAGAAATATTGCCAAGCTGAGAAACATCCTGTCTGTATCTGATGCTGAGAAGCTAGTTCATGCTTTCATGACCTCTAGACTGGACTATTGTAATGCATTACTAGGTGGTTGTCCTGCATCTTTAATAAATAGGCTACAGTTAGTCCAAAATGCAGCTGCCAGCGTTCTCACTAGGACAAGAAAGTATGATCATTTAACCCCAATTTTATCATCTCTACACTGGCTACCTGTTAAGTTTAGAATTGATTACAAACTGCTGCTACTTACATACAAGGCTCTTAATGGTTTAGCTTTCATGTATCTAACTAGTCTTCTAACACGTTACAATCCTTCATGCTCTCTGAGATCACAAAACTCAGGGCTTCTGGTAGTTCCCAGAATATCTAAGTCAACTAAAGGTGGTAGAGCATTTTCTTATTTAGCTCCCAAACTTTGGAATAGTCTTCCTGATAGTGTTCGGGGCTCAGACACACTTTCCCAGTTTAAATGTAGATTAAAAACTCATCACTTTAGTCAGGTACATATAATACATCCCATAATATTGTGCTCTAATACATCTGACCAAATGCACATTATCATCTAGTGCTTGCTAATATGAACAGCAGATATGTTAATTCCTCTCTACTGCTTCTCTAGGCATCCAGAAATTGTACCAGCTCCGATTGTCTTTTGTGCGATGAAGATTTGGACCATGAGATGAGGCCAACTCTGTGAGAATCCTGAGGCATCTAGAGATCTACCAGCTCCAGTTGGACTCTGCGATACTAAAGAGGAGATGTGAACTCCATGTGGTCTTTTACATCATTACAACATTTATCAGACTGTATATTTATAATCACAGTATAATCACCCCCCCCCCCCCCCAAAGTAAAGGTTTCTTCCTTTACCATCTAAGGGAGTTTTTCCTCCCCACAGTCACCTGAGTCACCTCAGACTTGCTCATTGGGATCAATACAAACACATTTAAATATATCTAATATCAATCTTGAATTTTGTATTCAATTAATCTTTATATTAACCTTTTGTTCTATGTTCATGTTCTGTAAAGCTGCTTTGAGACAATGTCAATTGTAAAAAGCTCTATACAAATTGAATTGAATTGATAAAAGACAGAATTAATGAACTTCTCAGTAAACGAAAGTCTTCCTCTTTTTTAAAACTTACAGTAATGCTGCAAGAACTGTTTGAACATTTCCATTGATTGCACTGTATTTTGTACTTTGTCATAGGTTTAATAAAAGAACATATTTTGAGAAACAATTATTTTTTGTTATTTACTTAGCTGAAGCCTTGACATACATTGCTGTATGTACTGCATATGCTGTGATATACTGTAATACATTATAATATTATATTTATTAGAATGCTTTTTGAGTGTTATGACAATATAATTTTTGCTTCTCAGTTTCGAATTGCTTTGTCCCAGAATAAATGTAAAAAGCAGATGGTATTTAAAAATGAAAACTGTGCTAGAGCTTATTATGTGAAGGAGCTAAGGTAACCGTGAGGCTATCTTAACTTTAAGGTGATATTTAAGGCATCTTTTGTTTCAGGAATTTGGATTATTTTTTCCTACAATCAGTCTTGAGAAAAATTTAGAACTGTCTACATTTTTTTTCAGGAATACAGTTTATTATGATTATTTTTTTCTTAAATATGAATTTAGGAAGAATATTACTAAACTTGAGAATGGCATGTTGTGAGGTAATGCGTCGAAAAACATTCCCAAAATAAAAACTGTCTCCACACATGCACTTACAACACTTTCAATGGGATGATGCTGCCAACCTCCCGCATCAAGTAAAATTACTCAATCTTTAACACCATGGACAATAAACAACTTTGTAAACTGTATAGACTGAATGATATAGCTGTAATTCAGACAACACTCAGAAGAGTTTTAAACAGCTGACTATTCATTCAGAGCTTCACATTTTATTTTTTAATTTGAAAAATGAAACAGCCACATTCTCCAATATTAAAAGGATATGCAGACTTATGCAAACGGTTATAGTTTTTCCTGAATGTTAACCTAAATTTTAATAGCAATGTATATGTATTGAATCAGGATCTAACAAGATTTGTATTAGAAAAATATCTTTAAATGCCTTTAGTCATACTGTTTTTAGTAAAGAAAAAACTGAGATCATTATCAGATTTTGTTCTCACTGTTGGGATTTTTGTTATTTGGCTGTCTTGTTTAAATGAAGGTAGAATGCAGGTAGGGACATGCTGGAACAGGTTTGGACCTCTTAGTTCCACTGAAGAGAAGTTATAATGCTACCTAATACAATACCATCCTTTACAATTATGTCAATTCAACAGTTTGGGTCCAACATGTAAACATTAATATGTATCTTACATCTTTATATACAAATAGTAAAATATTTATTCTTTCAAAGTATGATGTAAAACCCCATCAAGCATATGTATAATTTCACAGTTAGAGGACATATCATACTTATAATGAAAAATATAATGGAGGGTGACAGAAAATTCATACTTGCCAGTGTATATTTACACATAAATCAGTTTCTTTAGAATCTGTACATATGTCACCAGCTAGTTTCATGTGAATGTAACATGGGTGTGGCAGAAGTTTAATAAGCAGGAAAAACAGGTTTTATATTAATGATTAACACTTGAATAGAAAGGAGGTGATCCAACACAAACTGCACACTCTGGCAATATCAAGAGACAAACAGTAATCTGTCAGTCAGGATGTTAGTTCAATAGAACAATACATTTTTAATAGGACATAAGTGTTTAGCACAAAACTATGGATAATTGAAAACATTTTTATAATCCCACTAACTGATATTTTTCCTTGCCAAACTCATCTTTGATTGGACTCTACATTCAGATTTCTGTGAAACTGTTTTGTGACAATGTCTATTCTTTAAAGCACTTTATAAATAAAACTGAATTTATCTGAATAATTTAAATAGGGTGGTTCAAAATATTTTCTCAGAGTAAATATTACTATACATTTGAACATATAAATCTAGCCTATTTGACTGCACATTCTGTGTGCATTTTGTTCGGTTTAGAAAATAAACTAAAAGTCTGGTGATGTTAAAAAGCTGCAGGGTGAGAAATCTCAGCTGTGTACATCATAAAACCTCTGCTGAATACAGAAACTCATTCACCACAGGCCACCTTGTTGTCTTTAATTTACAAAGGTAGCACAGTACACAAAGGTTGAACAATTGGTGCAGCCAGAGCCTGTAAAAGACAAAACCCAACCCAGCTTCACAATGTTGCTGAAAACGGACAAGACAAATTGTTCTACAGTTCTCTTTGACATCATAATTGGTCTAAAAATAACACATTGTCCATCCAGAGTTTACACCTGCCAACCTGTGAGATGACTAGTGTTCACCTGCAGCAGCAAAAGAAAAACATATACACAAATAAATTACATTTATGATCCAACAATCCAAAAATATTTAATACTAATACTTCAATATCCATTAATATTTGAAAACTATATAATTATACAGAATAAACTGAAACACATTAATAAAGTGAAATTTGTTTTGGTATAGGACAAAAAAACTGGTACTAGTATAGGATATAGAGTGATGCTGTAAATTGTATCATGACACTATAGCCAGTAGGAGCATAAACAAGCTGCAGTTAGTCCATTTACATTTACAGCATTTGGCAGATGCCCTTATCCAGAGTGACGTACATAAGTGCTTAAATCTCTAACATTGAATACATTAATGCTGGCTCACTAGGTTACATACTTAAGAGACTGGAGCCTTAATCCAGTGCCTTAGACCGCTCGGCCATGCTACCTGCACCACCTAGCAGCTAAAGAACCTACTGTAGTTCTAAATTGAAACAGAAACTATGGACACATCACTGCTATCTTACCCTCATTGCATTGCATAACCAGTCAAATTTTGCATTGATTATAAAATTCCATTACTGATTTATAAAGCACTGAATGGTCTCACATCACTGTACCTGAGAGATCATTTGTTTTTTTTTATAATGCGTCATGCCTTCTTTGACCAAATGTTGCACACTATTTGGTATTTCCTCAAGTAGTAAAGGCTACAGCAGAGGCAGAGCTTTGTCTTTCAGAGCCCCACAGTTATGGAAAAGGCTTCCAATTGGTATTCGGGACTCAGACATCGGATCAATGTCCAGCCTAAAAACACATTGGTTTATTATAGCGTTTTATGAATAGATTTATTAGGTAAAGTGGAGAATTCATGGGCACTGGAGAATTCATGGGCATAGATTGTTTGGTGAACTGGGATATTTGGATGCTGTCACCTTGCCACATTTCCACCATGAGTTCCTAGTACTGGACCTACTTCACCAATCCCGATGTCCTACCTCTGGTTGGAGTCTCGTCGCCTGGTGTGCACTCTGGGTTAGAGTGCAAGAGTGTGAGAGAGAGAAAAATATTAGGTATGATTGTAATCATGTGATGGACAAATGTACATTATGTGAAAAGCGCAGACTGACGAGACTAGCTATGACAGCATAACTAAAAAGGAGTGCCAGAAAGTGACAGAGATATGAGGGCTTACTGGGCCATATAGTAACCCACCACAATACAGTCTGCATGGTGACAGCATCCAGACATCCCAGTTCACCAAACTGTGTTTGTTTCCCCTTTCCAATGCGTCCTTGGTTACCAACCTCTCTTGTTTTCCTGGTATAAAGAACTATCAGATTTTCCATCCGTAGATAAATGGTTTTAATGGAGCCAGACAGTGTGGCTATGTGCAATATGCCTACAGACAGTCATTTGGCATCAGTGCCTGCAGGCAGATCGTCAGAGATGACCCTGTACGCCATATCAGCCAGCGCAATGGCTATGGCTATTGACCAAGAACAGGAAACTGAAATTGCACAGTTGGCCCTAGATTCATTGAAGCTTTGACAATCTTACACCAAGTCAATGTTTGAAACAACTCTGCTAGCAGTTCCTCCTTCTACCCACCAGAGGGAACCTTTGCCTAAATATTAAACATTTTCAGGTTATTTCCTGCCATTGAGGACTTTTAAACCAGTGATTTATGTCGTACTACACAAAGTATTAGTTTATTTTACTTTGAAAATCTGTATGTTGTTCCTGTCATTTTGACTCAAGTTTTAACCATTGCCCTGTTCTTGGATTTACTGTTCTCTGGATTACATTTTTGCACCTCTCTTCCACTGATTGTCTATTTTCAGCTTTGTTCCTTGCCTGCCTTTTTGGATGTGTATGTTGTGCTTTTTCCTTCATTAAACTCCGCAAATAGATTCTAATCCCTCTGCTTCTGCTAATCTGTCTGTAGAGTATATAACCAATTAGAAATTGATTTGAATTTCAATGTGTTGTTTTTTTTATGTAAAATATGATTGTGATTTTAGTTCTTCCCACAATAATTTCTTACTCCTCAGCTTTGTATTAAAAATAAAAATTGTTTGTCAAATATTCATCACAGCACTGTAACATAGGTTTTGTCTTGTATTCTATGTCTTTTATTGTGATATCTGTTTATTGTGGCTTGCTTCCCTTGCCCCCATGTCCTCCTGCTTTGTGTATGTGTCATGTTATTTTTGGTTTTGCACTCGTGTCATTCTGTTCCCCTTTTGATTGCTTGTTCTAAGTCATGTGTTCTTGTTCTTGTTCATCAGTGGTTTCCCATATGTATTTAACCATGTGTGGTTTCCATGTTCTTTGTCGGTTGTTGTCCCTTTATGGCTGCTGTGCGTGTGTGTTCGTGGTTCTCATCTCATTTTGTCACTGCCTTACCCAGTATTGCATTGTGTTTTGTTCAATAAAATCTTAACCTGCATTTGGATCCTCTGCCTCTTCATTTTATACACATGATAAGCCCACTACAATTCTCTTCTTTGCATAAGGAAGTTGGGTTCGGTGCACAGGGCTAGCCATGATATGGTGCCTCTGTAACAGAGATGGATAATGGAATCCTTGGGGGCCCAACAATGGCAGGTTAACAGTGCTGATCGATAACCCAGGGCCTTAACTGTTGCACTACCACTTCCAAATATTCAGTAGGAATTGGCAGTGGTACACATCTGTGTTTGATGTATAAGGTAAACATGTACTAGATAAATTGCTCCAAATTTCTGCAAATGAGGTGGCCACTGCATATTACCATGCTGCAGCCTTGTATTACTTTATAGATCTTAGATTAGACTTAATAATTATTTTATTGCCTTTTAGTCCAGTCTTTTTTTGATAGCATTTTGAATTTTTGTAAAGCTGCTTTGTGACAATTGTCATTGTTAAATGCACTAGCATTTTTGTACAAATAAAATCTAATTGAATTTTGGAGTTTCTGGTTTTTGGAGCATCAGTCTGAAGGGCATATTCTGGAGGACTAGAGATGCAGATTTGATCTAGAAGCGCTGTTCTAGCTGGAATCAGACAAACAAAAGGATATATATGAATATACTGAAATACGTTTACAATATGGAAATACAATTACAGAGAATTATTAGAACACAATGTAGTGCATACACAAGTATGAAACACAACAGTGATAAGAATAACAAGCCTCTTACTGACACAAAGAATAAATCGATATTGATACTTTAGAAAATACATTATGAAAGAGAAAAGGTAAAAAAAAGAATACTTACACATGATGTGTACTTTATTTTATTATCTAGAGAGAGAATGATGAGTGGAGCCCTTGGGCAGTTTTTTATATACCAAAAGTGGTGTGGACGAAAATAAAGGGAAGTCAATTAACCAAAGACAATAAATAATAAGAACTTAAAGTGCGGGGGCACGGTGGCTTAGTGGTTAGCACGTTCGCCTCACACCTCCAGGGTCGGGGTTCAATTCCCGCCTCCACCTTGTGTGTGTGGCGTTTGCATGTTCTCCCCGTGCCTCGGGGGTTTCCTCCCCTGGTCAAGACATGCATGGTAGGTTGATTGGCATCTCTGGAAAATTGTCCCTAGTGTGTGATTGCGTGAGTGAATGAGAGTGTGTGTGTGTGTGCCCTGCGATGGGTTGGCACTCCGTCCAGGGTGTATCCTGCCTTGATGCCCGATGATGCCTGAGATAGGCACAGGCTCCCTGTGACCCGAGGATAGTTCGGATAAGCGGTAGAAGATGAATGAATGAATGAATGAATGAATGAACTTAAAGTGCTGAGAATGGAATATAATGGTAACTCAAATAGCTAAAATCTGAACATAATTGGAATTTTTAGACTGAAAACTCAGAGCACCTGCTAACTCTGCTAATTGCCAGAAATGTAAATGTAAACATCTGCAGGCACTGAGTGAGAATTTCAGAGCTAGATCTCATCTATGATTTGTGTGAGTAATATTGCTTTTGTCAAAGTGTTTACTGACTTAAGGAGCTTAGAAGAAGTGACCCTACACCCAGTGTCGCTCTGGCTGCAACAAAGCCTTTGCTTGTATACAGGCTTGATTAACCGCTGAAGGTGTCTGGGGATACATGAAAATTCATTGTCATTCCAACATTCCTCCTGCATCCATGTAAAGTGCAAAGCAAATCTGTCCTGTAATGGGGTTGACACAGTTTCTGTTAAAGCACATTATTGAGAGGAAAAAAGGGGTAGATTCCTGGCATTGATTAACAAATCAATTCAATTTGATCTATTTGTATAGCACTTTTAACTATTCAATATAATAATTAATAAAATAAAAAAATGTAAAGTTTAAGATTAAGTGATATTTTTCTGTAAAATATATCCCTAATGAGCAAGCCAAAGCCAATGGTGGCAAGGAACAATCTCCCCGAGATGAAATGAGGAAGAAACCTTCAGAGGAATCAGACATACTGTAGAAGGGAACCTAATACTCATTTGGGTGAACTAGGTAGGAAATAGTGTAAATTTAAATAATGTCCTTTCTACAACAGTTTGTAGTTTAGTGAACTACTGGGTCAGCGCAAATTCTGAGTTCACCACAGACCCAAGACTTATTTCTTCATGTCTTAAAATGATAAAAATAGAAAAATACCCATTTACAGACATAATATTATCAGCTTTATTATACATATTATCAGGCACAATAAACATATTTATGGACATGCAAGAATGAAATACATATTTCTATTCTGTCGATTATTTTCTTTATAGTATGCAGCCTACATGCAGCTTGAAATTCAATAAATATATTAATAAATAAATGAATAAATAAATAAATATTTAAATATATAATTGATTCTAATAAATTCCAATGATACAAGACATTATTTTACACATAATTTGTTTTTAAAAGAGTCCATTTCTTGTTGCATATTGGACGTTGTAGGACCGTCTTCTGTTGTAGCGCCTCCTTAAACCAGCACAGCAGCCACAGAGCAGACACTGAGAGATACAGTTAAAAAAAGAAAGACAAGGGGGAGTAGAGGAGAGATTCTGATTAGATATTTATGCTTATTTTTATTGTTGTAAAATAACATCTTTAATCAAAATAAACAAATAATCTTAGTTAGGTTTTGCAACAAATTATTGACATATAAAAATAAGAATATTTATATTTCATGTCAAAGAGCATCCTAAATTTATATGGTTTACAAGCGATTTTGGTGACACTTACACAGAGTAGAATCCAGCAGGGTATGAGAATAATGACTATACTGCAGGGGATAATGATGCCCAGGATCCATGCAGAATTTCCAACAGTGGTGGTGTTCTGTGCTTGGACTGTGGGCCTCAGGACTATGTGTACAGGGGGGTCTGTTTGAGCAGCAGGAGTAGTGAGGGTCGACAGACCGCTAATGTTGAGTACTGCATATAGAAATCCACTTGGTGTCCACTTGGTGTCACCTTCCACAAAGACGTATTCTGAATTAGCCACAATTTCTGCACCATTAAATCTGGAGGAAAAGAAAAATATAAATTGAGTGTATTTCCTACATTTAAAATACACATGACAGATAATCATTTCATTGTAGAGCCCAAGAATGTGTTTTTAAAGGCAGGTCTTTGGAAGTAATTGTCCCTAATTTTATGATGGTCTCATTCCTCTTTTGGTTTTATCACTAAACCTAACATTGACAAGATCCTGCAGGTTTACTACAGAGCTTTTGTTTTCAAAAACTGTAATTTGATCAGTTCAGGTTATCAATCTACCTATCTCTCTCTCGCTCTCTCTCTCTCTGTCCAAGTCTTCACCTGGAGATAGACATCAACTTGTTCACTTAGGAAGGCTGTAGTTATTCAGCAATATATCAGGTGCTTCGGGTTCCTTGTTCCTTGTAAGTTAAATGGGCTATTTTATATTTTTAATAGGCTGAGAAACAATTTAAGATCTCAAGTACTACATTTTTTTCTGTTTGTATTGTGTAAGAACATTCTAAGTTATCCTGTTATTTTTATTTGTTTTTGTAGTAAAAAATAAAAAGTGAATTATTATGACCTGAGCCGAGAAATACAAAGCTTAAGCCCAGTCCAGCTTGTTTGCTGATCACCTGACTAATTGTCTTCTACATTTTTGAGTTTGCCTGTAATTTAACAATAAATCTACAGTTGTATCCAACATGCCTCTGAATCTTTCTATAATATTAAGGCAGTTCATATTTTAAATGAATTATTTCTATTAATATTATCCTGGTGCTTGTATACTAAGAAGAAGCAGCTTTTATGTATCATGTACATATGAACAAGGTCAGCCAGTATACAGCATCCCTGGAACAGTCTGAGGTAACGGTTGCAGCTTGGTAGGACTGGGGCTTGAATCTATAATCTTCCATCAGGAACCCATTGCCTTACCAATTGCTCTAATCGGTGACCATCTGCACATGATCTTGATTCATTTCACCATTCATCAACCAATGATAAAAAATTGTCTCATATTACTCAATCTTTCAAAACCTTCCAGTTTACTATAATGGCTCCAGCACAGAGATATTTCTTCAAAATGACAACTTGTATTTTATTCCTTAAAGATAATGTTTGAATTTTGAATCAGTTTTGTGAAGCAGCACTCAAGATGAGATGTAAAATGAAGACACTTACGTGTAGTTTGCTTGAGGGAAGACAAATACAGGAGCATTTTTGACATTCAGAATATTGTTCAACTAAAAAAGAGGGATAAAAAAGTGGTCTTAGTATTTTATTTATTTATTTATTTTTTATTTTAGAGTGTAAAATAATTTGGGACGAAGAGAAGTTGCTACACATACCAAGCTGTTAATGGTGTTTTGGATTAAAGAATATGTTCCATTCCTCAGCTGCATGTCCTTGGAGATTGTCACATTGCTGATTTGGAATCCAAAGCTTATAATGTATGAGTTGTTGTCAATATCTGAAAGGTAGATAATGAACAGAATTATATTCAACACATTACAGTTAATATATTTTAATTCTAATTTAGGGAGATTAATAAATTAGACTCACTCTGATAGGTGACATCCTGTATGCTCACAGGATCACTCAGTTTTTGTGTTACAAGATCTCGTGCTCTTCTGATCTTTGCATCCAGCAGAGCATTAGCAGCATTGAGAACATCAGCCTCACTAGGTACTTTGGTCAAATTCTTAAAAACTAGACGAATGTATATCAGAACATTCCCCAATCTGAAATAGGAAAGCAAATATAACTTGTAAAGTACATGAAGAAAAAGTAGAACATAAAGAACAGTTATACACTCATTAAGTAAATAAGAGCTGATGAAACTGGAAGGTTTAGAATAGAATAACAACGTGAGTAACTAATTATAATTGAATGAGGGGGCATTTAACACATTTTGTTAGAACAACTAACTTTTGAAATTATATTTCAGGGCACTTACACAGGTGAAATATCATTCAGGAAAGATGCTGGTGTTTTAGTGTCTCCAACTTGGAAGTTGTACAACATGTCTCCTATAACCTGGGTTCCTGAAATCCTGTTACCAGTAGAAATATATTCAAACATCACAATATAATTTGGTTTTCATTTCAAAATACAGAAAATATTTTCTGTACAGAACACCACTGTGAACTCACGTGAAGAAAGAACTCTGTGGGTTGAATGGTTCTGCACCAGCTTCATTTAGAAGTGTGTTTAACTAGATAAGGAAAGATAATTTATCAGTATGAATGTGAGACATCATTTCACTAATGTGCTTAATTATATTGTATTAAAATGAAATTTCAACACAAGAATTTAATGGTCGATACATTTAACTCTCTTACTGACAACAGGAGGTCAGCCTAATCCTATATCTATCCCAGCACAGCCGATGCTATTGGCCTTCATTTATTTCCCTAATCATACATAACCTGGTGTAGTAGAAAATGGGGTCTTTCAGCACATAAGAAAGGTATGAAGCCTTGGCGCATACCCTAAACCTAACCCTCCTTGGTGCCCTGAAATAGCGCACTGGCAGGTGCTAATCCAGGGTATAGATCTGTGCAAGGAAGAGGAGCGGGCATGGACCCCACTGCTCCTAAACGTGTCAAAGATGGCAGGGCAGAAAGTAGGGGAAGCCTTCCTGAAAAGGATGTTCCTAGGAACCCCCCGAGCATCAGGATTCCTTTTTAGCCCGCCTGGCCGAGATGACGGCCCTACAGTCTCCTCTCACCTCACGGGTTTGCCACGAAATACCGGCTGTAAAAGCCGGAGTCCTGATCTGGGAGGGGAACATGCCCCCTTTCCTCAAAAATGAGAGAAGTTTCTCTTGGAGGAAGAAGGTTTGGTCTATGCCAACAACAGTGATCAGCACAACCTGAAAGGAGGAGGACAGGATGTTGACTGGATTCTGTAGCATTTTACCACGTTATCCATAACCCACTGTGACACACCCGGCAGAAGCTTCCATCCTGCCAGGTGGTCTGAGAGAGGTTTTAGCTGCTTGCTGTGCTCGCCTTGCCTAGAGCCCTGAAACAGCAAGCTGGCAGGGCTAACCCAGGAGGCAACATCACGTAAAGAGCATGGGTGGTCATGGCTGAACCGCAAATCACATGAGGTGGTGAGGTAGACAGCATTGGAGAAGGACCTTAAAGGGCATCATTGGAAACCTTAGCCCTCGGGTGTTAGGATTCCTTCTGACCACAGATGAGCTCCTTAGCATGTCAGCCTGGTACACCTACAAATCTGCGATTGTATGCAGCACCACACCAGCTTATCCTACTAGATTGTAGGCCTTCCCTAAAAGGCAGAATAGAATAAACAAGCAGCATATGGGTCTTTCCACAGCCTCAGCACCACAGTGTGGAGGTTTGTGAAAATGGGAGACGCCTGCATAGAGCTGGAAGCGAAAGCAATTGTCAAGCTCAGAGTGGACAATGCTAACCTTTCATAGGACCAATGGAAGCTAAGTTAGTAACAGCATGTGTGCTCAGTTCCAGGAGCTAATCGAACACCAGAGCATGTGGTGGCAATTTGTCTTTCTCCTCATTGCTTACATTGACCTCCTCAGAGTCTGATGCAGAAAATTCCATATTTGATTCAGGAGAAATCGACCTAGCAAGCTCTCAAAGCCGAAGCAGAAGAATTAAAGCCAGGTGCTTGGCTGGAGTACAGCCAAACATGTGTAGATTGAGTATAGCAACAATGTGTGATAATAGTCCTTCGTTAAGACGTTAAAACGCAAAGTGAGCTCATGGTGTCAAAGCAAAGACATTAGAGTCTGTGGAGAGGACGATAAATAGGGCTCACCCATATCTCATTCATTTTCCGCTAAATTAACCTGCAACCTTAATGACTGCAGCCAACGCACTGCCTGGACAGACACAGAACTCCGGCCTGGAATGCAGCAAGTGCAAAAAGCGATCACTCATAATGCCATAATGCCTGATCCCTTGAGAGTCGATGGCTCATTTTGTGATGAGGAAAAAAAAGACCCTCGTAATTTTATCTTCGTTTACAATAGTTCGTATACAATTAGACAGATAATAGACACCAACATACACAGAGCACTTCCTAAAGACAAAGAAGCTGGAGAAATGTGACATAAATGCCCTTATATGGACTTGTGCTTAATCACTTAATCACGTGTCCTTCTGATGCCATATAATTGCTATCTGTGAACACAGAGCTTCGGACACCACTTCCTCAAAGTAGTGTTACCATAGTGTCAGCCCTGACAAAGCATCACGTTCACTCAAAAGGGAACTAATGATCAAGTGATGTTCCAAAAAAAGATCAGGAACCTCTGTAGAATGTCATTAAACACATGGCGATGTACACTCACAACAATGTTGATGATGCTCTCCACTTGTTTGTAGGTATCATTCCTGACATCAGGGTTCTGTGACATGCTGATGTTACTGATATTGAATGTGAATTTTACCGCATAGCAGGTGTCTGAAATTTCTGTGGAACAAATCAAGTGACTTAGAAAGGCAGATAAAGAAGTAATAGAGATAAAAGAATAATTTGTGTAGTATGTATATCTGTTATTACTAAAACAAACATACTCTCATAGGTGAGGTTCAGCACTTTTACAGAGTCAGTGAGGTTTGTGAGTTGAGCACTCAGAAGACTCTGGATTACACTGAGGACCAAACTCTCACTGGGAACAAGAGAGGAGGAATTGAAGAACATCGTGGTCTGAACCACAGCTGAACCAGATCTGATGAAATAAAGCATTATGGTGATTATTTTTTACAGTCAGACTGCTGATTTAATTCTCTGTAAAATTCAAATGTTTGAAAGAATATTATTAATTATTTATAAATGAACAGACTTCACATACAGAGGGTAAGAACACACTGACTGAATGCAAACTTCTGAAATTAACATAAGGACACTTACATAGGTGGGCTTTGTGCTTTAAGCTCATTCAGGAAAGATGCTGGTGTTTTAGTGTCTCCATCTTGGAAGTGGTATGTCATGTCACCATTAACCTGGTTTTCTGAACTCCTGTTAGCAGTAGAAGACAAAAGTCACAATACAATTGACTGTACAATAAGAATTAACACACTGTTCTTTGAGAGTGGAAAGAACACTGCTGTGATCTTACGTGAAGAGAGAGCTCTGGGGTCCGAACGGTTCGGCAGCAGGTTCATTTAGAAATGTATTTAACTGGAGAAGGAAAGATAATTTATCAGTTTATATATGTCATCAAAGATGAATCCTCTGTATTGTTTCTTTAACCATGTATTGTTTTAGATGAAAATTGTTCCTTTTTTATTCAAATGAATATACAGACATGATCTATCCAACTTTTCATTCCCTAAACTGCTTGATCCAGCACCAGAGTGAGCAGAAAGGCCAACACCGCCCTGTCTCTATCAACATCATACATTTTTAACACAGTAAGGTTGGAGTCACTACCTGTACTTCTCCCACTGACCACAGGAGTCACTGTCACCTGAGTTCTGAACTGCTTTGCATCACTGAGGTGAATTCACTTCATTTATGTCAATACTTATGGAATATGTTTGATGTCTGCCATTGCAAAGTCTTTCTACTATTTCTTTGAGACATATCTGATTCTTTTCAAGTCCCCCATTGCAGTCCTCTATTCGATTATTGTTTACAATCCTATTGCATTTTTCTGTGCAGTTTTGAGTATTGTATCTACATTTTGTTGTATTTTGACCTTTCCCTGATTTACCTCACTGTGAGTCTGTACTTCCTCAGATAACCCTGGGTTGATCTGTTAACTTTTAGACTATTTGATTTTTAAACTATTTTTATTAATTTATGCAACTGGATCCAACATCATCTCTGGATATTTGTGAGAATATCATTAAGTGATGTACACTCACGACATTGTTGATGATGCTCGCCACTTGGTTGTAGGTATCATTCCTGACATCAGGGTTCTGTGACATGCTGATGTTACTGATATTGAATGTGAATTTTACCGCATAGCAAGTGTCTGAAATTTCTGAGGAACAAATCAGGTGACTTAGAAAGGTAGGTAAAGAAGACTTTGAAATGCTAATAAAGAAGACATAGAGATGAAATCATAATTTGTGTAGTACGTATTTGTGTTATCAATAAAACAAACATACTCTCATAGGTGAAGTTCAGCACTTTTACAGAGTCAGTGCGGTTTGTGAGTCGAGCACTCAGAAGAGTCTGGATTACACTGAGGACCAAACTCTCACTGGGAACAGGAGAGGAGGAATTGAAGACCATCGTGGTCTGAACCACAGCTGAACCAGATCTGATGAAATAAAGCATTATGGTGATTATTTTTTACAGTCAGACTGCTGATTTAATTCTCTGTAAAATTCAAATGTTTGAAAGAATATTATTCATTATTTATAAATGAACAGACTTCACAAACAGAGGGTAAGAACACACTGACTGAATGCAAACTTCTTAAATTAACATCAGGACACTTACATAGGTGTGCTTTGTGCTTTAAGCTCATTCAGGAAAGATGCTGGTGTTTTAGTGTCTCCATCTTGGAAGTGGTATGTCATGTCACCATTAACCTGGTTTCCTGAACTCCTGTTAGCAGTAGAAGACAAAAGTCACAATACAATTGACTGTACAATAAGAATTAACACACTGTTCTTTGAGAGTGGAAAGAACACTGCTGTGATCTTACGTGAAGAAAGAGCTCTGGGGTTCGAACGGTTCGGCAGCAGGTTCATTTAGAAATGTGTTTAACTGGAGAAGGAAAGATAATTTATCAGTTTGTATACAGTATGTCATCAAAGATGATTCCTCTGTATTGTTTCTTTAACCATGTATTGTTTTAGATGAAAATTGTTCCTTTTTTATTCAAATGAATATACAGACATGATCTATCCAACTTTTCATTCCCTAAACTGCTTGATCCAGCACCAGAGTGAGCAGAAAGGCCAACACCGCCCTGTCTCTATCAACATCATACATTTTTAACACAGTAAGGTTGGAGTCACTACCTGTACTTCTCCCACTGACCACAGGAGTCACTGTCACCTGAGTTCTGAACTGCTTTGCATCACTGAGGTGAATTCACTTCATTTATGTCCCTACTTATGGAATATGTTTGATGTCTGCCATTGCAAAGTCTTTCTACTATTTCTTTGAGACATATCTGAATCTTTTCACATCCCCCATTGCGGTCCTCTATTCGATTATTGTTTACAATCCTATTGCATTTTTCTGTGCAGTTTTGAGTATTGTATCTACATTTTGTTGTATTTTGACCTTTCCCTGATTTACCTCACTGTGAGTCTGTACTTCCTCAGATAACCCTGGGTTGATCTGTTAACTTTTAGACTATTTGATTTTTAAACTATTTTTATTAATTTATGCAACTGGATCCAACATCATCTCTGGATATTTGTGAGAATATCATTAAGTGATGTACACTCACGACATTGTTGATGATGCTCGCCACTTGGTTGTAGGTATCATTCCTGACATCAGGGTTCTGTGACATGCTGATGTTACTGATATTGAATGTGAATTTTACCGCATAGCAAGTGTCTGAAATTTCTGAGGAACAAATCAGGTGACTTAGAAAGGTAAGTAAAGAAGACTTTGAAATGCTAATAAAGAAGACATAGAGATGAAATCATAATTTGTGTAGTATGTATTTGTGTTATCAATAAAACAAACATACTCTCATAGGTGAAGTTCAGCACTTTTACAGAGTCAGTGCGGTTTGTGAGTCGAGCACTCAGAAGAGTCTGGATTACACTGAGGACCAAACTCTCACTGGGAACAGGAGAGGAGGAATTGAAGACCATCGTGGTCTGAACCACAGCTGAACCAGATCTGATGAAATAAAGCATTATGGTGATTATTTTCTACAGTCAGACTGCTGATTTAATTCTCTGTAAAATTCAAATGTTTGAAAGAATATTATTCATTATTTATAAATGAACAGACTTCACAAACAGAGGGTACGAACACACTGACTGAATGCAAACTTTTTAAATTAACATTAGGACACTTACATAGGTGTGCTTTGTGCTTTAAGCTCATTCAGGAAAGATGTTGATGTTTTAGTGTCTCCATCTTGGAAGTGGTATGTCATGTCACCATTAACCTGGTTTTCTGAACTCCTGGTAGCAGTAGAAGACAAAAGTCACAATACAATTGACTGTACAATAAGAATTAACACACTGTTCTTTGAGAGTGGAAAGAACACTGCTGTGAACTTACGTGAAGAAAGAGCTCTGGGGTTCGAACGGTTCAGCAGCAGGTTCATTTAGAAATGTGTTTAACTGGAGAAGGAAAGATAATTTATCAGTTTGTATATGTCATCAAAGATGATTCCTCTGTATTGTTTCTTTAACCATGTATTGTTTTAGATGAAAATTGTTCCTTTTTTATTCAAATGAATATACAGACATGATCTATCCAACTTTTCATTCCCTAAACTGCTTGATCCAGCACCAGAGTGAGCAGAAAGGCCAACACCGCCCTGTCTCTATCAACATCATACATTTTTAACACAGTAAGGTTGGAGTCACTACCTGTACTTCTCCCACTGACCACAGGAGTCACTGTCACCTGAGTTCTGAACTGCTTTGCATCACTGAGGTGAATTCACTTCATTTATGTCCCTACTTATGGAATATGTTTGATGTCTGCCATTGCAAAGTCTGTCTACTATTTCTTTGAGACATATCTGAATCTTTTCACATCCTCCATTGCGGTCCTCTATTCGATTATTGTTTACAATCCTATTGCATTTTTCTGTGCAGTTTTGAGTATTGTATCTACATTTTGTTGTATTTTGACCTTTCCCTGATTTACCTCACTGTGAGTCTGTACTTCCTCAGATAACCCTGGGTTGATCTGTTAACTTTTAGACTATTTGATTTTTAAACTATTTTTATTAATTTATGCAACTGGATCCAACATCATCTCTGGATATTTGTGAGAATGTCATTAAGTGATGTACACTCACGACATTGTTGATGATGCTCGCCACTTGGTTGTAGGTATCATTCCTGACATCAGGGTTCTGTGACATGCTGATGTTACTGATATTGAATGTGAATTTTACCGCATAGCAAGTGTCTGAAATTTCTGAGGAACAAATCAGGTGACTTAGAAAGGTAAGTAAAGAAGACTTTGAAATGCTAATAAAGAAGACATAGAGATGAAATCATAATTTGTGTAGTACGTATTTGTGTTATCAATAAAACAAACATACTCTCATAGGTGAAGTTCAGCACTTTTACAGAGTAAGTGCGGTTTGTGAGTCGAGCACTCAGAAGAGTCTGGATTACACTGAGGACCAAACTCTCACTGGGAACAGGAGAGGAGGAATTGAAGACCATCGTGGTCTGAACCACAGCTGAACCAGATCTGATGAAATAAAGCATTATGGTGATTATTTTTTACAGTCAGACTGCTGATTTAATTCTCTGTAAAATTCAAATGTTTGAAAGAATATTATTCATTATTTATAAATGAACAGACTTCACAAACAGAGGGTAAGAACACACTGACTGAATGCAAACTTTTTAAATTAACATTAGGACACTTACATAGGTGTGCTTTGTGCTTTAAGCTCATTCAGGAAAGATGTTGATGTTTTAGTGTCTCCATCTTGGAAGTGGTATGTCATGTCACCATTAACCTGGTTTTCTGAACTCCTGGTAGCAGTAGAAGACAAAAGTCACAATACAATTGACTGTACAATAAGAATTAACACACTGTTCTTTGAGAGTGGAAAGAACACTGCTGTGATCTTACGTGAAGAGAGAGCTCTGGGGTCCGAACGGTTCGGCAGCAGGTTCATTTAGAAATGTATTTAACTGGAGAAGGAAAGATAATTTATCAGTTTATATATGTCATCAAAGATGAATCCTCTGTATTGTTTCTTTAACCATGTATTGTTTTAGATGAAAATTGTTCCTTTTTTATTCAAATGAATATACAGACATGATCTATCCAACTTTTCATTCCCTAAACTGCTTGATCCAGCACCAGAGTGAGCAGAAAGGCCAACACCGCCCTGTCTCTATCAACATCATACATTTTTAACACAGTAAGGTTGGAGTCACTACCTGTACTTCTCCCACTGACCACAGGAGTCACTGTCACCTGAGTTCTGAACTGCTTTGCATCACTGAGGTGAATTCACTTCATTTATGTCAATACTTATGGAATATGTTTGATGTCTGCCATTGCAAAGTCTTTCTACTATTTCTTTGAGACATATCTGATTCTTTTCAAGTCCCCCATTGCAGTCCTCTATTCGATTATTGTTTACAATCCTATTGCATTTTTCTGTGCAGTTTTGAGTATTGTATCTACATTTTGTTGTATTTTGACCTTTCCCTGATTTACCTCACTGTGAGTCTGTACTTCCTCAGATAACCCTGGGTTGATCTGTTAACTTTTAGACTATTTGATTTTTAAACTATTTTTATTAATTTATGCAACTGGATCCAACATCATCTCTGGATATTTGTGAGAATATCATTAAGTGATGTACACTCACGACATTGTTGATGATGCTCGCCACTTGGTTGTAGGTATCATTCCTGACATCAGGGTTCTGTGACATGCTGATGTTACTGATATTGAATGTGAATTTTACCGCATAGCAAGTGTCTGAAATTTCTGAGGAACAAATCAGGTGACTTAGAAAGGTAGGTAAAGAAGACTTTGAAATGCTAATAAAGAAGACATAGAGATGAAATCATAATTTGTGTAGTACGTATTTGTGTTATCAATAAAACAAACATACTCTCATAGGTGAAGTTCAGCACTTTTACAGAGTCAGTGCGGTTTGTGAGTCGAGCACTCAGAAGAGTCTGGATTACACTGAGGACCAAACTCTCACTGGGAACAGGAGAGGAGGAATTGAAGACCATCGTGGTCTGAACCACAGCTGAACCAGATCTGATGAAATAAAGCATTATGGTGATTATTTTTTACAGTCAGACTGCTGATTTAATTCTCTGTAAAATTCAAATGTTTGAAAGAATATTATTCATTATTTATAAATGAACAGACTTCACAAACAGAGGGTAAGAACACACTGACTGAATGCAAACTTCTTAAATTAACATCAGGACACTTACATAGGTGTGCTTTGTGCTTTAAGCTCATTCAGGAAAGATGCTGGTGTTTTAGTGTCTCCATCTTGGAAGTGGTATGTCATGTCACCATTAACCTGGTTTCCTGAACTCCTGTTAGCAGTAGAAGACAAAAGTCACAATACAATTGACTGTACAATAAGAATTAACACACTGTTCTTTGAGAGTGGAAAGAACACTGCTGTGATCTTACGTGAAGAAAGAGCTCTGGGGTTCGAACGGTTCGGCAGCAGGTTCATTTAGAAATGTGTTTAACTGGAGAAGGAAAGATAATTTATCAGTTTGTATACAGTATGTCATCAAAGATGATTCCTCTGTATTGTTTCTTTAACCATGTATTGTTTTAGATGAAAATTGTTCCTTTTTTATTCAAATGAATATACAGACATGATCTATCCAACTTTTCATTCCCTAAACTGCTTGATCCAGCACCAGAGTGAGCAGAAAGGCCAACACCGCCCTGTCTCTATCAACATCATTCATTTTTAACACAGTAAGGTTGGAGTCACTACCTGTACTTCTCCCACTGACCACAGGAGTCACTGTCACCTGAGTTCTGAACTGCTTTGCATCACTGAGGTGAATTCACTTCATTTATGTCCCTACTTATGGAATATGTTTGATGTCTGCCATTGCAAAGTCTTTCTACTATTTCTTTGAGACATATCTGAATCTTTTCACATCCCCCATTGCGGTCCTCTATTCGATTATTGTTTACAATCCTATTGCATTTTTCTGTGCAGTTTTGAGTATTGTATCTACATTTTGTTGTATTTTGACCTTTCCCTGATTTACCTCACTGTGAGTCTGTACTTCCTCAGATAACCCTGGGTTGATCTGTTAACTTTTAGACTATTTGATTTTTAAACTATTTTTATTAATTTATGCAACTGGATCCAACATCATCTCTGGATATTTGTGAGAATATCATTAAGTGATGTACACTCACGACATTGTTGATGATGCTCGCCACTTGGTTGTAGGTATCATTCCTGACATCAGGGTTCTGTGACATGCTGATGTTACTGATATTGAATGTGAATTTTACCGCATAGCAAGTGTCTGAAATTTCTGAGGAACAAATCAGGTGACTTAGAAAGGTAAGTAAAGAAGACTTTGAAATGCTAATAAAGAAGACATAGAGATGAAATCATAATTTGTGTAGTATGTATTTGTGTTATCAATAAAACAAACATACTCTCATAGGTGAAGTTCAGCACTTTTACAGAGTCAGTGCGGTTTGTGAGTCGAGCACTCAGAAGAGTCTGGATTACACTGAGGACCAAACTCTCACTGGGAACAGGAGAGGAGGAATTGAAGACCATCGTGGTCTGAACCACAGCTGAACCAGATCTGATGAAATAAAGCATTATGGTGATTATTTTCTACAGTCAGACTGCTGATTTAATTCTCTGTAAAATTCAAATGTTTGAAAGAATATTATTCATTATTTATAAATGAACAGACTTCACAAACAGAGGGTACGAACACACTGACTGAATGCAAACTTTTTAAATTAACATTAGGACACTTACATAGGTGTGCTTTGTGCTTTAAGCTCATTCAGGAAAGATGTTGATGTTTTAGTGTCTCCATCTTGGAAGTGGTATGTCATGTCACCATTAACCTGGTTTCCTGAACTCCTGTTAGCAGTAGAAGACAAAAGTCACAATACAATTGACTGTACAATAAGAATTAACACACTGTTCTTTGAGAGTGGAAAGAACACTGCTGTGATCTTACGTGAAGAAAGAGCTCTGGGGTTCGAACGGTTCGGCAGCAGGTTCATTTAGAAATGTGTTTAACTGGAGAAGGAAAGATAATTTATCAGTTTGTATACAGTATGTCATCAAAGATGATTCCTCTGTATTGTTTCTTTAACCATGTATTGTTTTAGATGAAAATTGTTCCTTTTTTATTCAAATGAATATACAGACATGATCTATCCAACTTTTCATTCCCTAAACTGCTTGATCCAGCACCAGAGTGAGCAGAAAGGCCAACACCGCCCTGTCTCTATCAACATCATTCATTTTTAACACAGTAAGGTTGGAGTCACTACCTGTACTTCTCCCACTGACCACAGGAGTCACTGTCACCTGAGTTCTGAACTGCTTTGCATCACTGAGGTGAATTCACTTCATTTATGTCCCTACTTATGGAATATGTTTGATGTCTGCCATTGCAAAGTCTTTCTACTATTTCTTTGAGACATATCTGAATCTTTTCACATCCCCCATTGCGGTCCTCTATTCGATTATTGTTTACAATCCTATTGCATTTTTCTGTGCAGTTTTGAGTATTGTATCTACATTTTGTTGTATTTTGACCTTTCCCTGATTTACCTCACTGTGAGTCTGTACTTCCTCAGATAACCCTGGGTTGATCTGTTAACTTTTAGACTATTTGATTTTTAAACTATTTTTATTAATTTATGCAACTGGATCCAACATCATCTCTGGATATTTGTGAGAATATCATTAAGTGATGTACACTCACGACATTGTTGATGATGCTCGCCACTTGGTTGTAGGTATCATTCCTGACATCAGGGTTCTGTGACATGCTGATGTTACTGATATTGAATGTGAATTTTACCGCATAGCAAGTGTCTGAAATTTCTGAGGAACAAATCAGGTGACTTAGAAAGGTAAGTAAAGAAGACTTTGAAATGCTAATAAAGAAGACATAGAGATGAAATCATAATTTGTGTAGTATGTATTTGTGTTATCAATAAAACAAACATACTCTCATAGGTGAAGTTCAGCACTTTTACAGAGTCAGTGCGGTTTGTGAGTCGAGCACTCAGAAGAGTCTGGATTACACTGAGGACCAAACTCTCACTGGGAACAGGAGAGGAGGAATTGAAGACCATCGTGGTCTGAACCACAGCTGAACCAGATCTGATGAAATAAAGCATTATGGTGATTATTTTCTACAGTCAGACTGCTGATTTAATTCTCTGTAAAATTCAAATGTTTGAAAGAATATTATTCATTATTTATAAATGAACAGACTTCACAAACAGAGGGTACGAACACACTGACTGAATGCAAACTTTTTAAATTAACATTAGGACACTTACATAGGTGTGCTTTGTGCTTTAAGCTCATTCAGGAAAGATGTTGATGTTTTAGTGTCTCCATCTTGGAAGTGGTATGTCATGTCACCATTAACCTGGTTTTCTGAACTCCTGGTAGCAGTAGAAGACAAAAGTCACAATACAATTGACTGTACAATAAGAATTAACACACTGTTCTTTGAGAGTGGAAAGAACACTGCTGTGAACTTACGTGAAGAAAGAGCTCTGGGGTTCGAACGGTTCAGCAGCAGGTTCATTTAGAAATGTGTTTAACTGGAGAAGGAAAGATAATTTATCAGTTTGTATATGTCATCAAAGATGATTCCTCTGTATTGTTTCTTTAACCATGTATTGTTTTAGATGAAAATTGTTCCTTTTTTATTCAAATGAATATACAGACATGATCTATCCAACTTTTCATTCCCTAAACTGCTTGATCCAGCACCAGAGTGAGCAGAAAGGCCAACACCGCCCTGTCTCTATCAACATCATACATTTTTAACACAGTAAGGTTGGAGTCACTACCTGTACTTCTCCCACTGACCACAGGAGTCACTGTCACCTGAGTTCTGAACTGCTTTGCATCACTGAGGTGAATTCACTTCATTTATGTCCCTACTTATGGAATATGTTTGATGTCTGCCATTGCAACGTCTGTCTACTATTTCTTTGAGACATATCTGAATCTTTTCACATCCTCCATTGCGGTCCTCTATTCGATTATTGTTTACAATCCTATTGCATTTTTCTGTGCAGTTTTGAGTATTGTATCTACATTTTGTTGTATTTTGACCTTTCCCTGATTTACCTCACTGTGAGTCTGTACTTCCTCAGATAACCCTGGGTTGATCTGTTAACTTTTAGACTATTTGATTTTTAAACTATTTTTATTAATTTATGCAACTGGATCCAACATCATCTCTGGATATTTGTGAGAATGTCATTAAGTGATGTACACTCACGACATTGTTGATGATGCTCGCCACTTGGTTGTAGGTATCATTCCTGACATCAGGGTTCTGTGACATGCTGATGTTACTGATATTGAATGTGAATTTTACCGCATAGCAAGTGTCTGAAATTTCTGAGGAACAAATCAGGTGACTTAGAAAGGTAAGTAAAGAAGACTTTGAAATGCTAATAAAGAAGACATAGAGATGAAATCATAATTTGTGTAGTACGTATTTGTGTTATCAATAAAACAAACATACTCTCATAGGTGAAGTTCAGCACTTTTACAGAGTAAGTGCGGTTTGTGAGTCGAGCACTCAGAAGAGTCTGGATTACACTGAGGACCAAACTCTCACTGGGAACAGGAGAGGAGGAATTGAAGACCATCGTGGTCTGAACCACAGCTGAACCAGATCTGATGAAATAAAGCATTATGGTGATTATTTTTTACAGTCAGACTGCTGATTTAATTCTCTGTAAAATTCAAATGTTTGAAAGAATATTATTCATTATTTATAAATGAACAGACTTCACAAACAGAGGGTAAGAACACACTGACTGAATGCAAACTTTTTAAATTAACATTAGGACACTTACATAGGTGTGCTTTGTGCTTTAAGCTCATTCAGGAAAGATGTTGATGTTTTAGTGTCTCCATCTTGGAAGTGGTATGTCATGTCACCATTAACCTGGTTTTCTGAACTCCTGGTAGCAGTAGAAGACAAAAGTCACAATACAATTGACTGTACAATAAGAATTAACACACTGTTCTTTGAGAGTGGAAAGAACACTGCTGTGATCTTACGTGAAGAGAGAGCTCTGGGGTCCGAACGGTTCGGCAGCAGGTTCATTTAGAAATGTATTTAACTGGAGAAGGAAAGATAATTTATCAGTTTATATATGTCATCAAAGATGAATCCTCTGTATTGTTTCTTTAACCATGTATTGTTTTAGATGAAAATTGTTCCTTTTTTATTCAAATGAATATACAGACATGATCTATCCAACTTTTCATTCCCTAAACTGCTTGATCCAGCACCAGAGTGAGCAGAAAGGCCAACACCGCCCTGTCTCTATCAACATCATACATTTTTAACACAGTAAGGTTGGAGTCACTACCTGTACTTCTCCCACTGACCACAGGAGTCACTGTCACCTGAGTTCTGAACTGCTTTGCATCACTGAGGTGAATTCACTTCATTTATGTCAATACTTATGGAATATGTTTGATGTCTGCCATTGCAAAGTCTTTCTACTATTTCTTTGAGACATATCTGATTCTTTTCAAGTCCCCCATTGCAGTCCTCTATTCGATTATTGTTTACAATCCTATTGCATTTTTCTGTGCAGTTTTGAGTATTGTATCTACATTTTGTTGTATTTTGACCTTTCCCTGATTTACCTCACTGTGAGTCTGTACTTCCTCAGATAACCCTGGGTTGATCTGTTAACTTTTAGACTATTTGATTTTTAAACTATTTTTATTAATTTATGCAACTGGATCCAACATCATCTCTGGATATTTGTGAGAATATCATTAAGTGATGTACACTCACGACATTGTTGATGATGCTCGCCACTTGGTTGTAGGTATCATTCCTGACATCAGGGTTCTGTGACATGCTGATGTTACTGATATTGAATGTGAATTTTACCGCATAGCAAGTGTCTGAAATTTCTGAGGAACAAATCAGGTGACTTAGAAAGGTAGGTAAAGAAGACTTTGAAATGCTAATAAAGAAGACATAGAGATGAAATCATAATTTGTGTAGTACGTATTTGTGTTATCAATAAAACAAACATACTCTCATAGGTGAAGTTCAGCACTTTTACAGAGTCAGTGCGGTTTGTGAGTCGAGCACTCAGAAGAGTCTGGATTACACTGAGGACCAAACTCTCACTGGGAACAGGAGAGGAGGAATTGAAGACCATCGTGGTCTGAACCACAGCTGAACCAGATCTGATGAAATAAAGCATTATGGTGATTATTTTTTACAGTCAGACTGCTGATTTAATTCTCTGTAAAATTCAAATGTTTGAAAGAATATTATTCATTATTTATAAATGAACAGACTTCACAAACAGAGGGTAAGAACACACTGACTGAATGCAAACTTCTTAAATTAACATCAGGACACTTACATAGGTGTGCTTTGTGCTTTAAGCTCATTCAGGAAAGATGCTGGTGTTTTAGTGTCTCCATCTTGGAAGTGGTATGTCATGTCACCATTAACCTGGTTTCCTGAACTCCTGTTAGCAGTAGAAGACAAAAGTCACAATACAATTGACTGTACAATAAGAATTAACACACTGTTCTTTGAGAGTGGAAAGAACACTGCTGTGATCTTACGTGAAGAAAGAGCTCTGGGGTTCGAACGGTTCGGCAGCAGGTTCATTTAGAAATGTGTTTAACTGGAGAAGGAAAGATAATTTATCAGTTTGTATACAGTATGTCATCAAAGATGATTCCTCTGTATTGTTTCTTTAACCATGTATTGTTTTAGATGAAAATTGTTCCTTTTTTATTCAAATGAATATACAGACATGATCTATCCAACTTTTCATTCCCTAAACTGCTTGATCCAGCACCAGAGTGAGCAGAAAGGCCAACACCGCCCTGTCTCTATCAACATCATTCATTTTTAACACAGTAAGGTTGGAGTCACTACCTGTACTTCTCCCACTGACCACAGGAGTCACTGTCACCTGAGTTCTGAACTGCTTTGCATCACTGAGGTGAATTCACTTCATTTATGTCCCTACTTATGGAATATGTTTGATGTCTGCCATTGCAAAGTCTTTCTACTATTTCTTTGAGACATATCTGAATCTTTTCACATCCCCCATTGCGGTCCTCTATTCGATTATTGTTTACAATCCTATTGCATTTTTCTGTGCAGTTTTGAGTATTGTATCTACATTTTGTTGTATTTTGACCTTTCCCTGATTTACCTCACTGTGAGTCTGTACTTCCTCAGATAACCCTGGGTTGATCTGTTAACTTTTAGACTATTTGATTTTTAAACTATTTTTATTAATTTATGCAACTGGATCCAACATCATCTCTGGATATTTGTGAGAATATCATTAAGTGATGTACACTCACGACATTGTTGATGATGCTCGCCACTTGGTTGTAGGTATCATTCCTGACATCAGGGTTCTGTGACATGCTGATGTTACTGATATTGAATGTGAATTTTACCGCATAGCAAGTGTCTGAAATTTCTGAGGAACAAATCAGGTGACTTAGAAAGGTAAGTAAAGAAGACTTTGAAATGCTAATAAAGAAGACATAGAGATGAAATCATAATTTGTGTAGTATGTATTTGTGTTATCAATAAAACAAACATACTCTCATAGGTGAAGTTCAGCACTTTTACAGAGTCAGTGCGGTTTGTGAGTCGAGCACTCAGAAGAGTCTGGATTACACTGAGGACCAAACTCTCACTGGGAACAGGAGAGGAGGAATTGAAGACCATCGTGGTCTGAACCACAGCTGAACCAGATCTGATGAAATAAAGCATTATGGTGATTATTTTCTACAGTCAGACTGCTGATTTAATTCTCTGTAAAATTCAAATGTTTGAAAGAATATTATTCATTATTTATAAATGAACAGACTTCACAAACAGAGGGTACGAACACACTGACTGAATGCAAACTTTTTAAATTAACATTAGGACACTTACATAGGTGTGCTTTGTGCTTTAAGCTCATTCAGGAAAGATGTTGATGTTTTAGTGTCTCCATCTTGGAAGTGGTATGTCATGTCACCATTAACCTGGTTTTCTGAACTCCTGGTAGCAGTAGAAGACAAAAGTCACAATACAATTGACTGTACAATAAGAATTAACACACTGTTCTTTGAGAGTGGAAAGAACACTGCTGTGAACTTACGTGAAGAAAGAGCTCTGGGGTTCGAACGGTTCAGCAGCAGGTTCATTTAGAAATGTGTTTAACTGGAGAAGGAAAGATAATTTATCAGTTTGTATATGTCATCAAAGATGATTCCTCTGTATTGTTTCTTTAACCATGTATTGTTTTAGATGAAAATTGTTCCTTTTTTATTCAAATGAATATACAGACATGATCTATCCAACTTTTCATTCCCTAAACTGCTTGATCCAGCACCAGAGTGAGCAGAAAGGCCAACACCGCCCTGTCTCTATCAACATCATACATTTTTAACACAGTAAGGTTGGAGTCACTACCTGTACTTCTCCCACTGACCACAGGAGTCACTGTCACCTGAGTTCTGAACTGCTTTGCATCACTGAGGTGAATTCACTTCATTTATGTCCCTACTTATGGAATATGTTTGATGTCTGCCATTGCAACGTCTGTCTACTATTTCTTTGAGACATATCTGAATCTTTTCACATCCTCCATTGCGGTCCTCTATTCGATTATTGTTTACAATCCTATTGCATTTTTCTGTGCAGTTTTGAGTATTGTATCTACATTTTGTTGTATTTTGACCTTTCCCTGATTTACCTCACTGTGAGTCTGTACTTCCTCAGATAACCCTGGGTTGATCTGTTAACTTTTAGACTATTTGATTTTTAAACTATTTTTATTAATTTATGCAACTGGATCCAACATCATCTCTGGATATTTGTGAGAATGTCATTAAGTGATGTACACTCACGACATTGTTGATGATGCTCGCCACTTGGTTGTAGGTATCATTCCTGACATCAGGGTTCTGTGACATGCTGATGTTACTGATATTGAATGTGAATTTTACCGCATAGCAAGTGTCTGAAATTTCTGAGGAACAAATCAGGTGACTTAGAAAGGTAAGTAAAGAAGACTTTGAAATGCTAATAAAGAAGACATAGAGATGAAATCATAATTTGTGTAGTATGTATTTGTGTTATCAATAAAACAAACATACTCTCATAGGTGAAGTTCAGCACTTTTACAGAGTAAGTGCGGTTTGTGAGTCGAGCACTCAGAAGAGTCTGGATTACACTGAGGACCAAACTCTCACTGGGAACAGGAGAGGAGGAATTGAAGACCATCGTGGTCTGAACCACAGCTGAACCAGATCTGATGAAATAAAGCATTATGGTGATTATTTTTTACAGTCAGACTGCTGATTTAATTCTCTGTAAAATTCAAATGTTTGAAAGAATATTATTCATTATTTATAAATGAACAGACTTCACAAACAGAGGGTAAGAACACACTGACTGAATGCAAACTTTTTAAATTAACATTAGGACACTTACATAGGTGTGCTTTGTGCTTTAAGCTCATTCAGGAAAGATGTTGATGTTTTAGTGTCTCCATCTTGGAAGTGGTATGTCATGTCACCATTAACCTGGTTTTCTGAACTCCTGGTAGCAGTAGAAGACAAAAGTCACAATACAATTGACTGTACAATAAGAATTAACACACTGTTCTTTGAGAGTGGAAAGAACACTGCTGTGAACTTACGTGAAGAAAGAGCTCTGGGGTTCGAACGGTTCGGCAGCAGGTTCATTTAGAAATGTGTTTAACTGGAGAAGGAAAGATAATTTATCAGTTTGTATATGTCATCAAAGATGATTCCTCTGTATTGTTTCTTTAACCATGTATTGTTTTAGATGAAAATTGTTCCTTTTTTATTCAAATGAATATACAGACATGATCTATCCAACTTTTCATTCCCTAAACTGCTTGATCCAGCACCAGAGTGAGCAGAAAGGCCAACACCGCCCTGTCTCTATCAACATCATACATTTTTAACACAGTAAGGTTGGAGTCACTACCTGTACTTCTCCCACTGACCACAGGAGTCACTGTCACCTGAGTTCTGAACTGCTTTGCATCACTGAGGTGAATTCACTTCATTTATGTCCCTACTTATGGAATATGTTTGATGTCTGCCATTGCAAAGTCTTTCTACTATTTCTTTGAGACATATCTGATTCTTTTCAAGTCCCCCATTGCAGTCCTCTATTCGATTATTGTTTACAATCCTATTGCATTTTTCTGTGCAGTTTTGAGTATTGTATCTACATTTTGTTGTATTTTGACCTTTCCCTGATTTACCTCACTGTGAGTCTGTACTTCCTCAGATAACCCTGGGTTGATCTGTTAACTTTTAGACTATTTGATTTTTAAACTATTTTTATTAATTTATGCAACTGGATCCAACATCATCTCTGGATATTTGTGAGAATATCATTAAGTGATGTACACTCACGACATTGTTGATGATGCTCGCCACTTGGTTGTAGGTATCATTCCTGACATCAGGGTTCTGTGACATGCTGATGTTACTGATATTGAATGTGAATTTTACCGCATAGCAAGTGTCTGAAATTTCTGAGGAACAAATCAGGTGACTTAGAAAGGTAAGTAAAGAAGACTTTGAAATGCTAATAAAGAAGACATAGAGATGAAATCATAATTTGTGTAGTATGTATTTGTGTTATCAATAAAACAAACATACTCTCATAGGTGAAGTTCAGCACTTTTACAGAGTCAGTGCGGTTTGTGAGTCGAGCACTCAGAAGAGTCTGGATTACACTGAGGACCAAACTCTCACTGGGAACAGGAGAGGAGGAATTGAAGACCATCGTGGTCTGAACCACAGCTGAACCAGATCTGATGAAATAAAGCATTATGGAGATTATTTTTTACAGTCAGACTGCTGATTTAATTCTCTGTAAAATTCAAATGTTTGAAAGAATATTATTCATTATTTATAAATGAACAGACTTCACAAACAGAGGGTAAGAACACACTGACTGAATGCAAACATTTTAAATTAACATTAGGACACTTACATAGGTGTGCTTTGTGCTTTAAGCTCATTCAGGAAAGATGTTGATGTTTTAGTGTCTCCATCTTGGAAGTGGTATGTCATGTCACCATTAACCTGGTTTTCTGAACTCCTGTTAGCAGTAGAAGACAAAAGTCACAATACAATTGACTGTACAATAAGAATTAACACATTGTTCTTTGAGAGTGGAAAGAACACTGCTGTGATCTTACGTGAAGAAAGAGCTCTGGGGTTCGAACGGTTCGGCAGCAGGTTCATTTAGAAATGTGTTTAACTGGAGAAGGAAAGATAATTTATCAGTTTGTATACAGTATTTCATCAAAGATGATTCCTCTGTATTGTTTCTTTAACCATGTATTGTTTTAGATGAAAATTGTTCCTTTTTTATTCAAATGAATATACAGACATGATCTATCCAACTTTTCATTCCCTAAACTGCTTGATCCAGCACCAGAGTGAGCAGAAAGGCCAACACCGCCCTGTCTCTATCAACATCATACATTTTTAACACAGTAAGGTTGCAGTCACTACCTGTACTTCTCCCACTGACCACAGGAGTCACTGTCACCTGAGTTCTGAACTGCTTTGCATCACTGAGGTGAATTCACCTCATTTATGTCCCTACTTATGGAATATGTTTGATGTCTGCCATTGCAAAGTCTTTCTACTATTTCTTTGAGACATATCTGAATCTTTTCACATTCCCCATTGCGGTCCTCTATTCGATTATTGTTTACAATCCTATTGCATTTTTCTGTGCAGTTTTGAGTATTGTATCTACATTTTGTTGTATTTTGACCTTTCCCTAATTTACCTCACTGTGAGTCTGTACTTCCTCAGATAACCCTGGGTTGATCTGTTAACTTTTAGACTATTTGATTTTTAAACTATTTTTATTAATTTATGCAACTGGATCCAACATCATCTCTGGATATTTGTGAGAATATCATTAAGTGATGTACACTCACGACATTGTTGATGATGCTCGCCACTTGGTTGTAGGTATCATTCCTGACATCAGGGTTCTGTGACATGCTGATGTTACTGATATTGAATGTGAATTTTACCGCATAGCAAGTGTCTGAAATTTCTGAGGAACAAATCAGGTGACTTAGAAAGGTAGGTAAAGAAGACTTTGAAATGCTAATAAAGAAGACATAGAGATGAAATCATAATTTGTGTAGTACGTATTTGTGTTATCAATAAAACAAACATACTCTCATAGGTGAAGTTCAGCACTTTTACAGAGTCAGTGCGGTTTGTGAGTCGAGCACTCAGAAGAGTCTGGATTACACTGAGGACCAAACTCTCACTGGGAACAGGAGAGGAGGAATTGAAGACCATCGTGGTCTGAACCACAGCTGAACCAGATCTGATGAAATAAAGCATTATGGTGATTATTTTTTACAGTCAGACTGCTGATTTAATTCTCTGTAAAATTCAAATGTTTGAAAGAATATTATTCATTATTTATAAATGAACAGACTTCACAAACAGAGGGTAAGAACACACTGACTGAATGCAAACTTCTTAAATTAACATCAGGACACTTACATAGGTGTGCTTTGTGCTTTAAGCTCATTCAGGAAAGATGCTGGTGTTTTAGTGTCTCCATCTTGGAAGTGGTATGTCATGTCACCATTAACCTGGTTTCCTGAACTCCTGTTAGCAGTAGAAGACGAAAGTCACAATACAATTGATTGTACAATAAGAATTAACACACTGTTCTTTGAGAGTGGAAAGAACACTGCTGTGATCTTACGTGAAGAAAGAGCTCTGGGGTTCGAACGGTTCGGCAGCAGGTTCATTTAGAAATGTGTTTAACTGGAGAAGGAAAGATAATTTATCAGTTTGTATACAGTATGTCATCAAAGATGATTCCTCTGTATTGTTTCTTTAACCATGTATTGTTTTAGATGAAAATTGTTCCTTTTTTATTCAAATGAATATACAGACATGATCTATCCAACTTTTCATTCCCTAAACTGCTTGATCCAGCACCAGAGTGAGCAGAAAGGCCAACACCGCCCTGTCTCTATCAACATCATACATTTTTAACACAGTAAGGTTGGAGTCACTACCTGTACTTCTCCCACTGACCACAGGAGTCACTGTCACCTGAGTTCTGAACTGCTTTGCATCACTGAGGTGAATTCACCTCATTCATGTCCCTACTTATGGAATATGTTTGATGTCTGCCATTGCAAAGTCTTTCTACTATTTCTTTGAGACATATCTGAATCTTTTCACATCCCCCATTGCGGTCCTCTATTCGATTATTGTTTACAATCCTATTGCATTTTTCTGTGCAGTTTTGAGTATTGTATCTACATTTTGTTGTATTTTGACCTTTCCCTGATTTACCTCACTGTGAGTCTGTACTTCCTCAGATAACCCTGGGTTGATCTGTTAACTTTTAGACTATTTGATTTTTAAACTATTTTTATTAATTTATGCAACTGGATCCAACATCATCTCTGGATATTTGTGAGAATATCATTAAGTGATGTACACTCACGACATTGTTGATGATGCTCGCCACTTGGTTGTAGGTATCATTCCTGACATCAGGGTTCTGTGACATGCTGATGTTACTGATATTGAATGTGAATTTTACCGCATAGCAAGTGTCTGAAATTTCTGAGGAACAAATCAGGTGACTTAGAAAGGTAAGTAAAGAAGACTTTGAAATGCTAATAAAGAAGACATAGAGATGAAATCATAATTTGTGTAGTATGTATTTGTGTTATCAATAAAACAAACATACTCTCATAGGTGAAGTTCAGCACTTTTACAGAGTCAGTGCGGTTTGTGAGTCGAGCACTCAGAAGAGTCTGGATTACACTGAGGACCAAACTCTCACTGGGAACAGGAGAGGAGGAATTGAAGACCATCGTGGTCTGAACCACAGCTGAACCAGATCTGATGAAATAAAGCATTATGGTGATTATTTTCTACAGTCAGACTGCTGATTTAATTCTCTGTAAAATTCAAATGTTTGAAAGAATATTATTCATTATTTATAAATGAACAGACTTCACAAACAGAGGGTACGAACACACTGACTGAATGCAAACTTTTTAAATTAACATTAGGACACTTACATAGGTGTGCTTTGTGCTTTAAGCTCATTCAGGAAAGATGTTGATGTTTTAGTGTCTCCATCTTGGAAGTGGTATGTCATGTCACCATTAACCTGGTTTTCTGAACTCCTGGTAGCAGTAGAAGACAAAAGTCACAATACAATTGACTGTACAATAAGAATTAACACACTGTTCTTTGAGAGTGGAAAGAACACTGCTGTGAACTTACGTGAAGAAAGAGCTCTGGGGTTCGAACGGTTCAGCAGCAGGTTCATTTAGAAATGTGTTTAACTGGAGAAGGAAAGATAATTTATCAGTTTGTATATGTCATCAAAGATGATTCCTCTGTATTGTTTCTTTAACCATGTATTGTTTTAGATGAAAATTGTTCCTTTTTTATTCAAATGAATATACAGACATGATCTATCCAACTTTTCATTCCCTAAACTGCTTGATCCAGCACCAGAGTGAGCAGAAAGGCCAACACCGCCCTGTCTCTATCAACATCATACATTTTTAACACAGTAAGGTTGGAGTCACTACCTGTACTTCTCCCACTGACCACAGGAGTCACTGTCACCTGAGTTCTGAACTGCTTTGCATCACTGAGGTGAATTCACTTCATTTATGTCCCTACTTATGGAATATGTTTGATGTCTGCCATTGCAACGTCTGTCTACTATTTCTTTGAGACATATCTGAATCTTTTCACATCCTCCATTGCGGTCCTCTATTCGATTATTGTTTACAATCCTATTGCATTTTTCTGTGCAGTTTTGAGTATTGTATCTACATTTTGTTGTATTTTGACCTTTCCCTGATTTACCTCACTGTGAGTCTGTACTTCCTCAGATAACCCTGGGTTGATCTGTTAACTTTTAGACTATTTGATTTTTAAACTATTTTTATTAATTTATGCAACTGGATCCAACATCATCTCTGGATATTTGTGAGAATGTCATTAAGTGATGTACACTCACGACATTGTTGATGATGCTCGCCACTTGGTTGTAGGTATCATTCCTGACATCAGGGTTCTGTGACATGCTGATGTTACTGATATTGAATGTGAATTTTACCGCATAGCAAGTGTCTGAAATTTCTGAGGAACAAATCAGGTGACTTAGAAAGGTAAGTAAAGAAGACTTTGAAATGCTAATAAAGAAGACATAGAGATGAAATCATAATTTGTGTAGTATGTATTTGTGTTATCAATAAAACAAACATACTCTCATAGGTGAAGTTCAGCACTTTTACAGAGTAAGTGCGGTTTGTGAGTCGAGCACTCAGAAGAGTCTGGATTACACTGAGGACCAAACTCTCACTGGGAACAGGAGAGGAGGAATTGAAGACCATCGTGGTCTGAACCACAGCTGAACCAGATCTGATGAAATAAAGCATTATGGTGATTATTTTTTACAGTCAGACTGCTGATTTAATTCTCTGTAAAATTCAAATGTTTGAAAGAATATTATTCATTATTTATAAATGAACAGACTTCACAAACAGAGGGTAAGAACACACTGACTGAATGCAAACTTTTTAAATTAACATTAGGACACTTACATAGGTGTGCTTTGTGCTTTAAGCTCATTCAGGAAAGATGTTGATGTTTTAGTGTCTCCATCTTGGAAGTGGTATGTCATGTCACCATTAACCTGGTTTTCTGAACTCCTGGTAGCAGTAGAAGACAAAAGTCACAATACAATTGACTGTACAATAAGAATTAACACACTGTTCTTTGAGAGTGGAAAGAACACTGCTGTGAACTTACGTGAAGAAAGAGCTCTGGGGTTCGAACGGTTCGGCAGCAGGTTCATTTAGAAATGTGTTTAACTGGAGAAGGAAAGATAATTTATCAGTTTGTATATGTCATCAAAGATGATTCCTCTGTATTGTTTCTTTAACCATGTATTGTTTTAGATGAAAATTGTTCCTTTTTTATTCAAATGAATATACAGACATGATCTATCCAACTTTTCATTCCCTAAACTGCTTGATCCAGCACCAGAGTGAGCAGAAAGGCCAACACCGCCCTGTCTCTATCAACATCATACATTTTTAACACAGTAAGGTTGGAGTCACTACCTGTACTTCTCCCACTGACCACAGGAGTCACTGTCACCTGAGTTCTGAACTGCTTTGCATCACTGAGGTGAATTCACTTCATTTATGTCCCTACTTATGGAATATGTTTGATGTCTGCCATTGCAAAGTCTTTCTACTATTTCTTTGAGACATATCTGATTCTTTTCAAGTCCCCCATTGCAGTCCTCTATTCGATTATTGTTTACAATCCTATTGCATTTTTCTGTGCAGTTTTGAGTATTGTATCTACATTTTGTTGTATTTTGACCTTTCCCTGATTTACCTCACTGTGAGTCTGTACTTCCTCAGATAACCCTGGGTTGATCTGTTAACTTTTAGACTATTTGATTTTTAAACTATTTTTATTAATTTATGCAACTGGATCCAACATCATCTCTGGATATTTGTGAGAATATCATTAAGTGATGTACACTCACGACATTGTTGATGATGCTCGCCACTTGGTTGTAGGTATCATTCCTGACATCAGGGTTCTGTGACATGCTGATGTTACTGATATTGAATGTGAATTTTACCGCATAGCAAGTGTCTGAAATTTCTGAGGAACAAATCAGGTGACTTAGAAAGGTAAGTAAAGAAGACTTTGAAATGCTAATAAAGAAGACATAGAGATGAAATCATAATTTGTGTAGTATGTATTTGTGTTATCAATAAAACAAACATACTCTCATAGGTGAAGTTCAGCACTTTTACAGAGTCAGTGCGGTTTGTGAGTCGAGCACTCAGAAGAGTCTGGATTACACTGAGGACCAAACTCTCACTGGGAACAGGAGAGGAGGAATTGAAGACCATCGTGGTCTGAACCACAGCTGAACCAGATCTGATGAAATAAAGCATTATGGAGATTATTTTTTACAGTCAGACTGCTGATTTAATTCTCTGTAAAATTCAAATGTTTGAAAGAATATTATTCATTATTTATAAATGAACAGACTTCACAAACAGAGGGTAAGAACACACTGACTGAATGCAAACATTTTAAATTAACATTAGGACACTTACATAGGTGTGCTTTGTGCTTTAAGCTCATTCAGGAAAGATGTTGATGTTTTAGTGTCTCCATCTTGGAAGTGGTATGTCATGTCACCATTAACCTGGTTTTCTGAACTCCTGGTAGCAGTAGAAGACAAAAGTCACAATACAATTGACTGTACAATAAGAATTAACACATTGTTCTTTGAGAGTGGAAAGAACACTGCTGTGATCTTACGTGAAGAAAGAGCTCTGGGGTTCGAACGGTTCGGCAGCAGGTTCATTTAGAAATGTGTTTAACTGGAGAAGGAAAGATAATTTATCAGTTTGTATACAGTATTTCATCAAAGATGATTCCTCTGTATTGTTTCTTTAACCATGTATTGTTTTAGATGAAAATTGTTCCTTTTTTATTCAAATGAATATACAGACATGATCTATCCAACTTTTCATTCCCTAAACTGCTTGATCCAGCACCAGAGTGAGCAGAAAGGCCAACACCGCCCTGTCTCTATCAACATCATACATTTTTAACACAGTAAGGTTGCAGTCACTACCTGTACTTCTCCCACTGACCACAGGAGTCACTGTCACCTGAGTTCTGAACTGCTTTGCATCACTGAGGTGAATTCACCTCATTTATGTCCCTACTTATGGAATATGTTTGATGTCTGCCATTGCAAAGTCTTTCTACTATTTCTTTGAGACATATCTGAATCTTTTCACATTCCCCATTGCGGTCCTCTATTCGATTATTGTTTACAATCCTATTGCATTTTTCTGTGCAGTTTTGAGTATTGTATCTACATTTTGTTGTATTTTGACCTTTCCCTAATTTACCTCACTGTGAGTCTGTACTTCCTCAGATAACCCTGGGTTGATCTGTTAACTTTTAGACTATTTGATTTTTAAACTATTTTTATTAATTTATGCAACTGGATCCAACATCATCTCTGGATATTTGTGAGAATATCATTAAGTGATGTACACTCACGACATTGTTGATGATGCTCGCCACTTGGTTGTAGGTATCATTCCTGACATCAGGGTTCTGTGACATGCTGATGTTACTGATATTGAATGTGAATTTTACCGCATAGCAAGTGTCTGAAATTTCTGAGGAACAAATCAGGTGACTTAGAAAGGTAGGTAAAGAAGACTTTGAAATGCTAATAAAGAAGACATAGAGATGAAATCATAATTTGTGTAGTACGTATTTGTGTTATCAATAAAACAAACATACTCTCATAGGTGAAGTTCAGCACTTTTACAGAGTCAGTGCGGTTTGTGAGTCGAGCACTCAGAAGAGTCTGGATTACACTGAGGACCAAACTCTCACTGGGAACAGGAGAGGAGGAATTGAAGACCATCGTGGTCTGAACCACAGCTGAACCAGATCTGATGAAATAAAGCATTATGGTGATTATTTTTTACAGTCAGACTGCTGATTTAATTCTCTGTAAAATTCAAATGTTTGAAAGAATATTATTCATTATTTATAAATGAACAGACTTCACAAACAGAGGGTAAGAACACACTGACTGAATGCAAACTTCTTAAATTAACATCAGGACACTTACATAGGTGTGCTTTGTGCTTTAAGCTCATTCAGGAAAGATGCTGGTGTTTTAGTGTCTCCATCTTGGAAGTGGTATGTCATGTCACCATTAACCTGGTTTCCTGAACTCCTGTTAGCAGTAGAAGACGAAAGTCACAATACAATTGATTGTACAATAAGAATTAACACACTGTTCTTTGAGAGTGGAAAGAACACTGCTGTGATCTTACGTGAAGAAAGAGCTCTGGGGTTCGAACGGTTCGGCAGCAGGTTCATTTAGAAATGTGTTTAACTGGAGAAGGAAAGATAATTTATCAGTTTGTATACAGTATGTCATCAAAGATGATTCCTCTGTATTGTTTCTTTAACCATGTATTGTTTTAGATGAAAATTGTTCCTTTTTTATTCAAATGAATATACAGACATGATCTATCCAACTTTTCATTCCCTAAACTGCTTGATCCAGCACCAGAGTGAGCAGAAAGGCCAACACCGCCCTGTCTCTATCAACATCATACATTTTTAACACAGTAAGGTTGGAGTCACTACCTGTACTTCTCCCACTGACCACAGGAGTCACTGTCACCTGAGTTCTGAACTGCTTTGCATCACTGAGGTGAATTCACCTCATTCATGTCCCTACTTATGGAATATGTTTGATGTCTGCCATTGCAAAGTCTTTCTACTATTTCTTTGAGACATATCTGAATCTTTTCACATCCCCCATTGCGGTCCTCTATTCGATTATTGTTTACAATCCTATTGCATTTTTCTGTGCAGTTTTGAGTATTGTATCTACATTTTGTTGTATTTTGACCTTTCCCTGATTTACCTCACTGTGAGTCTGTACTTCCTCAGATAACCCTGGGTTGATCTGTTAACTTTTAGACTATTTGATTTTTAAACTATTTTTATTAATTTATGCAACTGGATCCAACATCATCTCTGGATATTTGTGAGAATATCATTAAGTGATGTACACTCACGACATTGTTGATGATGCTCGCCACTTGGTTGTAGGTATCATTCCTGACATCAGGGTTCTGTGACATGCTGATGTTACTGATATTGAATGTGAATTTTACCGCATAGCAAGTGTCTGAAATTTCTGAGGAACAAATCAGGTGACTTAGAAAGGTAAGTAAAGAAGACTTTGAAATGCTAATAAAGAAGACATAGAGATAAAATCATAATTTGTGTAGTACGTATTTGTGTTATCAATAAAACAAACATACTCTCATAGGTGAAGTTCAGCACTTTTACAGAGTCAGTGCGGTTTGTGAGTCGAGCACTCAGAAGAGTCTGAATTACACTGAGGACCAAACTCTCACTGGGAACAGGAGAGGAGGAATTGAAGACCATCGTGGTCTGAACCACAGCTGAACCAGATCTGA